>NC_057807.1:381372675-381373220 GCF_018294505.1 Triticum aestivum
GGCGGGGGCGGAAGGGGAGAGGGAGGCGGCGGGGGCGCGTGGGCGGCTGCGGCGCAGTGGGTCAGGGCAGCGGCGGCGGCGGCGGTGGATCGAGGGAGAGGGAACTGGCGAGGGGGAGAGGGAAGGGGGGATCGGGCGAAGGGGGAGAGGGAAGGGGGGATCGGGCACAATACTAATGGCGCACCACCCCTCGGTGCGCCATAAGTACATCCATACTAATGGCGCACCGCACCGTGGTGCGCCATTAGTATTTTTTTTATTTCAACTCGAGCCAACATGTTATGTACCACCAGAACAGATCCACATCAAGTCCCCTCTACTAGCTCGACTGGTCAGCAGCCAGTTCTCACACCAGGAGGTCCTGGGTTCGACTCCTAGGCTCCACAATTTTTTTTAGCATTTAAATAGTTGTTTGATACTTATTTGTGTTTAAATATGTTCAAACTTGTTTAAATAATAACAGTAATATTTTTTTATAAGACAGTAGCATTTAAAAAGCTGTTTGATACTTATTTTTTTTATAAGATGGTGTGCGGGGTGCGGGG
>NC_057807.1:381373259-381374144 GCF_018294505.1 Triticum aestivum
GAGGGAGAGGGCGAGGGCGAGGGCGAGCAGTGGGTCAGGGCAGCGGCGGCGGCGGCGGTGGATCGAGAGGGAGAGGGAACTGGCGAGGGGGAGAGGGAAGGGGAGATCGGGCGAAGGGGGAGAGGGAAGGGGGGATCAGGCACAATACTAATGGCGCACCTCACCGTGGTGCGCCATTAGTATTTTTTTTATTTCAACTCGAGCCAACAGGTTATGTACCACCAGAACTGATCCACATCAAGTCCCCTCTACTAGCTCGACTGGTCAGCAGCCAGTTCTCACACCAGGAGGTCCTGGGTTCGACTCCCAGGCTCCACAAATTTTTTTTAGCATTTAAAAAGCTGTTTGATACTTATTTGTGTTTAAATATGTTCAAACTTGTTTAAATAATAACAGTAATATTTTTTTATAAGACAGTAGCATTTAAAAAGCCGTTTGATACTTATTTTTTTTATAAGACGGTGCGCGGGGTGCGGGGGGTCGGCGGCGGCGGTTGAGTAGGGGAATCGAGGGTGCGGGGGGTCGGCGGCGGCGGCCGGTGGACTGCGGGGTGCTCGGCGGCGAGGGGGACCGGATCTGGCGAGGTGGGAAGCGATCGAGATGGAGGGGGATCGAGATCGAGTGTCCATGAAATTTAAAAATATTCATGATAGTTCAAAAAGTACCCATGAAATACAATCGAGAAATGAAGGCTACGATTTAAATACAATCGATCTTAGCTAGCTATCTGTTCACAATCTTCTTGCCCTTCTTTTTCGCAAATGGAGTTCTTCTGTGGAACGGACGTCCTTTAGGTAGGGTGGTCCTGCTTCTTCTTGTGGTGTATGCTGCTACTTCATCATCGTCGTCATGTTCGATCCTCGGGTCGCCGTACTTGTCGAAGTC
>NC_057807.1:382017915-382094511 GCF_018294505.1 Triticum aestivum
TTAGTAGCTGTTGCTGGTGTTGTATCATGATAAAAGTTTGATCGATCAACACTTGAATTGGACTAGCTGAACTTGCTAGCTGTTGTCGTCTGTATGTGTATTTGCATGTACAAGAGGTGAAGGCCAGGTTATAGTACCATTACTAATTATCTGCTCCCCAGCTCAAATACACTCTTATGAACAGTAAAATAATTTTAAAAAATAGTAAACAAAAACAAAAAAATCTGAATTTTTTTTTTTTGCGGATGACATGCGTGGAGGCCTGTGCAAAAAAAAGACGTATTTTGGAGTACCCATTTTTGTTTTTTGGACACACCTCTACAGATGTCTTTTCATGGTGAAATTTTGCAAGATGTTTTTTTAAGGAAAAGGCAGACCATTATCTGCCTTATGCATTCAAAACAAGCCGTGGAAATTTTGCAAGATGATAGAAAACTTGTTGATATTCATCCAAGAAAAAACAGATTTTTTTTTAATTTCTTTACTATCTTTTCGGAATATATGTCGGCGCCGGTGCATTTGTGAACACTTTGGCATCCTCTGTACTTCTTTTGCAGATGCTTGTTATGGCATGTGTAAAGTGTCAGTGTAACAATGGTGCCTTGGAGAGCCCGCTCCAACTTGCAGCCTGAATGGCCACCGAGGATAAGTAGTGAGTTCACTATGATGTTCCTTGGGACGATCTTTGGGTGCATGACCGCAAACCCAAGAACATTGCGTCCCCAATTTTCAAGGCCTCGTCGCGGATAAATTGAAATGTTAAAAATGCTCAGAGAGATGATGCTTGGATCTTCGAAATCAAGATATCCTCAAACTTCACGTTTGCCCACTCCCACAAATTCGTTACTTTTTGGGCCACGTTGTGTAGCTTCCAGCTCAATGTGGATGTCGAAGACCACATTGTGTGGAAGCACACCGCCAATGGATTCTACTCGGCGGCTTTCGCCTAGAAAGTCCAATTCCACGGCACCATTCGTTTTCCAATGAAGCACGCGGTTTGGGAGGCTTGAGCGCCTCTCAATATTAAATTCTTCGCTTGGCTTCCCATGCAAAATAGGATTTGGACCACAGATCGGTTGGCCAAACGTGGATGGTCAAATTGTTGCAATTGTCCCCTATGCAAGCGCAATAAAGAATCCGCTGACCACCTTTTCTGCAAGTGTCGATATTAGGCTTTGGGACATGATCAAGGAGTGGCTACTACTTAGGCATCTAGACACCTCATCTTGAGACTTTATCCGCTCCGCCAAAGATTGGTGGATTGGACTCTCCGACACCAACACCCCAAACCACAAGGTGATGGCCACGCTCGCCATGCTCACGTCATCAATCATTTGAAATGAGAGCAGAAATGCACGTGTCTTTCGCTAAAAGAGTGCCCCTCTAGCAATCCTCCTCCACAACATCAAAACTAAGGCGACAGTCTGAGTCACCATGGGCGACAAAAAGTTGGGTTCAATCAAAGAGAGTAATGCCCATTTGAAATATCGGTGTGTTGTAGCACAAACAGATTTCTCTCTTAGTTAGATGAGGCAAATCTTTTGCCTTCGATGTTGTAAGTCCACACAGTTGGCCGTGGTTGGAAATGGACAGGACGGGCTTCAAAATGACATGGGAGATAAATAAGATGAAAATTATGCTTGGAAGCCCTTGATTCCTTTCTTTTCCAACCGTGTGTAGGATATGCGCTTGCGTGGAGGGTCGTGTGAACCACAAGACACGCAACACAAGACGGAGACTGCATAGAAATGCAAGACACTACTTGTATCGAACATGAACACCTCAAAATTGCAATTCAGAGCTACATGTGTGTATTTCTGCACTCCCTCTGTTAAATGCACAAGTACTGGTTTTCAAAGGTATAACCACAAATAAACATCCTTCGCATCCAGACATCCAGATAAAGTTCTATCAAGCTCACCACACTACAGCCCCAAGCGGCAAATCGGGCTGCTCTTGATCAGATTGAAGTCGACCTGTAAAGATCATAATTCATATTAGCACAGGCTCATGGACAAGACAAAGTTAATAAGCACATACCTTTGGCCCAAAGAGATCACGTATGTTGTCAATCCCATACAGAATCATTGTTGGCCTGCATTCAGCAGCAAAATGTGGTCAGCACAGATTTCTTTGCAATCCATAGATAAAGCAAAGATTTCTCGTGTCCAATCAGGATCTGCTATCATTTGGTTTTCCTTGCGCTTCTATTCGAGATATTAGTTGAAAAACAAGGATTGCGGAGGTGTTTTTTTTTTTTGAGAAAAAGACATCAATTCAACATATAGATGCACATAAAGGAATCATTCATATTGAAAATATGCCAGTTTTACCTTTCAAGCGAAAGACCCCATGCGATAACATTAACACCCTCTGGCAGTCCCATGGGAAGTAACATTTCCGGCCTGAACATGCCTGAGTTGCCTATTTCCACCCATTTCTTCAGACCATCGTGGTAGCTGAAAAAATAATAAACATAATAATGATTCATGGGGTCACAATAATCATGAAAACAATAGCAATCAAACTTGTTCTGACCTGAAAATTTCCATGCTTGGTTCAGTGTACGGGTTGTAGGCAGGTTTGAAACGCAGCTTTGACATGCCTAAGAGCCAGAAAAGGAGAGGAGAGGTGGCATTATTAGATCTCTATGTACTGGAGATAGCAGATACAAGACAAGAATATTAAAGACATGCCTAATGCACATTATGCAGATGGGCATGGAGCACCAATATTCTTGGAATAACTGAATAACAACATATGACAGTACAGTTTTTACGAATTTAATAGCAAGATCCATAAATACTACTCCCTCCGATCCAAAGTAAGTGCCGCGGTTTTGTACTAAGGTTAGTTCAACCTTAGTTCAAAACTGCGACACTTATTATGGATCGGAGGGAGTATAACAAAGTCAATGGCTTTGGCTTAGCACCTAGTCTGGAGAAGAAATCCTCCAATACACCTATCAGATCACCAAGCGTCAAACCATAATCACAAATAAGACCTGAAATCAGAAGTATTGTAAGTAGCTTCCTTGTTAAAAGGGTTATGTGTGTGACATCTACGATATGTACAAAATATCAATCAAGTTAACACCACATAGGCAAGAAACAAGAGAACGGTTACCTTCTATCTGGTGGAATTCTGCAAGATGAGTTCGGTCCACAGCTTCATTCCGGAAAACACGATCAATAGAATAGTATCTCTTAGGAGCAAAAGTTTTCTGAACAACCCATGGTGGTTTATCAAAGAAAAGAAATCTCATGAATCGTTCAACAGAACAGAGTAAACAAATTGATATCACCTCCATTAATTTAGGCAAACTAAGACAATATAAGTTACAATGGAATTACAAACAGATAAAATAAGCATCACTTAGTTGCTTTACCTCCTGTGCTAGCTTGTATAGCATCCTTGTTGAAACTGCAGTTGTGTGAGTACGAAGCAGGTTTTTCTCTGCTTCATCTCGCTTCCAATCGTAACCATATCTGCAGACAGCAACCTCAAATTATAAACTCTCTGGCTAAACTGCAGCAAAGACACCAGAACATACCCTTTGGAGCCATGACCACCAGACTGATGTACTTGCTTTACTTTCTCAAGATAGTCATCAGGTAATTGTGTTGTTGTAGCAGGGGCTGCAAAAAAGTCGATTGATTAAATATGTTTAAATCCAACTGTTGGCTCAACAACAGTAACATAACCTTTACCTTTGAGGAAAAAGGTATCGTGTGAATCACGAGCAGGATGCTGTTGTGGCTGGAACAGTGCATCAAAATTCCAGAAGCTACCAAAGGAAGGCAACAATACATAATGTCAGAAATATATGGATCTATATCTAGGAAACAGTGATATGCTCATAACTACATTGTCTTGTCATATAGTCATATGGTGTTGGCGACCTATCACTCCTAAATTCTAAAATAACTTCAATTTTGTAGAGAAGATCTACCAGTACAAGAAATTGACTACAAACAGGTATGAGAAAAGAAAAGGGAAAACAATATCTCGTCTTATTTTGTGTTTTACCTGCTCTCTACATACATGTTCGTTGGCATCTCACTGAACCTGTTACATCAATAAAATTAATTAATCCATTTTCCAAATATTGCCTTGCACTGCAAATATCATGACTAAAATGTTCTTATTTACCCCATCTCGAGAAAAATGTTCTGGATTGCCTCACGGACCTGAAGAAAATCCACCAAATAACAGTTCTGAGTTATCTGGTTTATCATATAAAGCTGTATGAAAAAATGGAACACTGTACAGATTAGAAGTACCTCTAACAACGGTTGGCTATATCCTATCGCAATAGGTTGTCCTTGAGCTCCATAGTTATAATCTTTAAATTCCAGATCCTTCCAGTCGCCACTTAAGGAAAGAAAAACCATTTTAAAGGAAAATATATCATAAATCTGTTACTGTATGCACTAATAGGTACACACATAATAGGTTTTATCATTTTAAAGGTTGATTTTTAACGTGACACTAAGTTTAGCATAGTCTTTGACAGGTAGGATAAGTACAGCTGGGCTATTTAGAATAGAAAAGGCATTGAGGATTCTTCCATGTAGTGTTCAATTGCTCATGGTACATTATAGTTTATAGTCAACAAGCAGAGGTTTCCTGCTCAATTTCTGAAATTAGCTCAAGAGAAGTGACATCAAATTACCTCTTGAGATGTTCTCGTGTCACATCGGTTGCCAATGTTTTTCTCTTTGCAACAAATTCAGGCCCCTTCTTCAGTGAATACCAAATAGATTTCCTGGAAAAACAGCGAAGCAGATGTAAAACTTAGGGATAATTGACTATATGATGCTGCACTTGGCTGGCACTTATTGACACTGTAAAAAGATCTCTTTGAAACAGATACTTACTCTTTTGTTACAAGCTTTCTTCTCTTCAAATCATCTATTACTTTGTCAGCGATAACCTACATGAAGAAAAAACAATTTCCTTAAGAAGGGCCAAAGAACAATTTGATACTCCCTCCGTACCATATTACTTGACGCTCAAACGGGATGATGGGAGGGGAGGGGTACTAGCTATTGTAATATGGGATGGAGGGAGTACTAGATATTGTACATAACAACTATTTGTGCCGTGCCATGACAGATGACACAATCCAGTAAATGGCTCAAGTGGAAATGCCAAAATATGGGAGGAACAACGAGCAACAAGCAACACCAACCTCCCCATTCTCCAGTCTTCTAAGCTGCTCTTGCAATTCATCCTTGGTATCCTCAACCTGAATTAATCAAACAGAAATTTACAATGGCATGCCTAGAGATACAAAGCTCGAGACAGATAAAAGCACACTGAGAGACCTTCAGTTCACACAGATGTAAGTATTGCACATTGAAAGAGTTGAACTATGATGAGGCACTGTATTCTACATCTACAACACCGAAATTGGCAAATTGAGAACATCGCCCGGAAGAAGAGCAGATACGGCAGGCAAGTCTCCAATACAAATACACATTGAACTGAATCATACATCTCTCCGACAACATCGAAGAGAAGAAATGAAACGAGCTCAGCTCAGCTCTATACCTTTCTCAGTACGAGGTCTTTGTTTCCCTTCTCAAATCCAATCCACTTGTTCTTGGCTGCTGCCTTCATTCCAATATCGAACACGTCCCCCAATCTCTCCTGCAACGCACCACTCTGAGCATCAGAGATCCCCGGAACCGAAACCATTCACTCCAATCGAGCAGAGCACCTAAATGCCACACAGAGAGAGAGGAAATCACCTTGAGCGCGCCCTTGGAGGCACCCTCGGGCGGGATGGCCGCGACGAGCTGCACCTCGGGGGAGCCCCTCGCGGCATACCCCTTGGCCTCATCGGTGAGCATCCACGTCTCCTTGGTGATGTCCTGCAGCAAAGCTCGTTAGGTCTTGGGGAGCTCGGGGCAGGGACGAAGCGAGCTCGGGAGATTGGGGAGGGGGAGGGTACCGTACCGCACTCTCAACGATGCGGAAGGCGGAGAGCCTCTTGATGACATCCTCCACGTCCTTGTGCGGGACGCCGAGGGAGGAGGCGAAGTAGCGGGAGTCGGGGATCTCGGCGTTCGCGTTGAGGTGGGCGAGGAGCCCGTCCTCCACGTCCGCCAACGGCTGCTTCGCCGCCATCTTCAGCGGCGGCGGCGGCGGCGAGGAGGAGGAGGAGGTTCTGGGAGGAGAGATGGGGAACACGGGCCGTTTTGGGGTTGGTCGGGAACGACTAGAGTAAATCGGAGCTTCAGTTGCAAAAAAAAAAAAAACATGGGCCGTTTGATGGGAATGAATGGCCCGGATCCTAGGGGGTCTCTGCAAAAAGATCCCCCGTTACTGATTAATTTGTTTTCGGCAGCTGGATCAGCCTGCACAGCCGTCCGATCCGTGTGCGCATGACCCTTCGATCCTCCTTGCGTTTGCAAAAACGAAGCACTCCACACACACACACACACACACCCACACACACACACCCGTCCCCCGTCCCTCCCTTGCAGCATGTTGCACTCCAATCGGTCGCACCGCCGTCGATGTACCAGCCAGCACCATCGTTGATGTTGTATTGTCACCGACAGAGCTACAACGCAACACGTGTGCTGCTACGAGCTGGATCTCTCCGCCGGTGAAGTTGAAGTGCAACGAGGCTCTTCATTGCAACCACGGTGGAGCTTCAAGGACCACTGCGATGGTGCTTCATTGCAACCACAACTGAGCTTCAACAACCCCGTAGTGCTTCATTGCAGCTCTGGCGGCGCCGGGAAAGCTCCACTGCAGCAATGTGGCCTGGCAAAGCTCCATGGCAGCACATGTGACTCGCGGCAGTGTTTGCGGCTCGCACACGCCCTTGCGGCAGTGAGGGCATTAGTTGGTTGACATTACAACACCCTGGCGGCGCCCCCCTTGTTGCGAAGGCGAGTCTTGCAGCTCTGTGTCGCAGCAGTCATTGTGCTCCGGGGGGGCATGCAGCACCCTCATCGCGTCGCCTGGTCCTTGTGGCGACCATGACCGGTGACTCCCGCTTGCAATAGCAGGCCCGTTTGCAGCATGAACAAGCAGCAGGAGACCGGTTCGAGATTTCTAGCATCATGCCGGCGTTTGAGTGGAATTGGACAGGTGGGAGCAACAGATGAGGAAAAATTGATTAGGGAAAAGGGATGTATCGGGAGGAAGACGAAGGATGGGGAAGATAAGATTATGCATGTGTGGCTAGTAGGTAGGACGTGTGGCCGGTTGGGGATCGAGAGGTGTCGCCCGAAGCGAGAGCCTGCATCGCACGATCAAGAGGGAATAGACGAAGTACGAAGCGGCGGACACGAACGAATTATCAGCTGGTTTAAAACAATCATTTTTCGTTGTTTTACGTATCCTTCACCTTCAAAGAGACGTTGTCTTACTATCTCTTACACACGACAGTGGCGGTCCAGATCCGGTGAAGCTAGTGACTACGGCCACTGGTGACATCAACTCACTATTGTAAAAAGGTCTTGTATTGCTCTCTCCAAACCAAAATATATTACATTTAATAAATTCCAATCACATAAAAACGAGAGAGATGGCATAGTATCCCTCACTAAATTTGAATCCCGCATGTCGTCTCCCACCTCGCGCGATCCAGGTGGTCACGATCCAAAGCTGAGATCCAGCGGGTCGTCTCTGTTGGAAATATGCCCTAGAGGCAATAATAAAATGGTTATTATTATTATATTTCCTTGTTCATGATAATTGTCCATTGTTCATGCTATAATTATATTAACCGGAAACTGTAATACATGTGTGAATACATAGACCACAACATGTCCCTAGTAAGCCTCTAGTTGACTAGCTCGTTGATCAATAGATGGTTATGGTTTCCTAACCATGGACATTTGATGTCCTTGATAACGGGATCACATCATTAGGAGAATGATGTGATGGACAAGACCCAATCCTAAGCATAGCACAAGATCGTGTAGTTCGTTTGCTAAGAGCTTTTCTAATGTCAAGTATCATTTCCTTAGACCATGAGATTGTGCAACTACCAGATACCGTAGGAATGCTTTGGGTGTACCAAACGTCACAACTTAACTGGGTGGCTATAAAGGTACATTACAAGTATCTTTGAAAGCGTCTGTTGGGTTGGCATGAATCGAGACTGGGATTTGTCACTCCGTATAACGGAGAGGTATCTCAGGGCACACTCGATAATGCATCATCATAATGAGCTCAAAGTGACTAAGAAGTTAGTCACGGGATCATGCATTACGGAACGAGTAAAGAGACTTGCCGGTAACGAGATTGAACGAGGTATTGGGATACCGACGATCGAATCTCGGGCAAGTAACATACCGATTGACAAAGGGAATTGTATACGGGATTGATTGAATCCCCGACATCGTGGTTCATCGATGAGATCATCATGGAACATGTGGGAGCCAACATGGGTATCCAGATCCCGCTATTGTTTATTGGCCAGAGAGATGTCTCGGTCATGTCTGCATGATTCCCGTACCCGTAGGGTCTACACACTTAAGGTTCGGTGACACTAGAGTTGTTATGGGAATTAGTATGTGGTTACCGAATGTTGTTCAGAGTCTCGGATGAGATCCCGGACGTCACGAGGAGTTCCGGAATGGTCCGCAGGTGAAGATTTATATATGGGAAGTCCAGTTTCAATCACCGGAATGGTTTCGGGGGTTATCGGTATTGTACCGGGACCATCGAAAGGTGTCCGGAGGTCCACCGGGTGGGGCCACCTGCCCCGGGGGGCTTAATGGGCTGAACATGGGAGGGAACCAGCCCCCTAGTGGGCTGGTGCGCCCCCCAAGGTCCCAAGGCCCCTACGGTTTGGAAACCCTAGGGGAGGGGGGCGCCTCCACCTTGCTTGGGGGGCAAGTCTCCCCCTCCTGGCCGCCGCCCCCCTCTAGATGGGATCTAGAGGGGCCTGCCCCCTCTCCCCTTCACCCTATAAATAGAGGGGGGTGGGAGGGCTGATGTACACCTTCCCTTGGCGCAGCCCCTCCCTCCTCCAACTCTTCCTCCTCCTCAGTAGTGCTTGGCGAAGCCCTGCTGGAGAACCACGAGCTCCACCACCACCATGTCGTCGTGTTGTCGGAGTTCTCCCTCAACTTCTCCTCTCCCCTTGCTGGATCAAGAAGGAGGAGACGTCCTCGGGCTGTACATGTGTTGAACGCGAAGGCATCGTCCGTTCGGCGCTAGATCGGATCTTCCGCGATTTGAATCGCCGCGAGTACGACTCCATCAACCGCGTTCTTGTAACGCTTCCGCTTAGCGATCTTCAAGGGTATGAAGATGCACTACCTCTATCTCTCTCGTTGCTAGCATCTCCTAGATTGATCTTGGTGAGACGTAGGATTTTTTTTAAATTATTGCTACGTTCCCCAATAGACTCCCACCTCCACATCTACCCTCCACCTTCGCCCCCACCCCCACCTCTTCTCTCCACCTCCGCCCCACCTCCATCTCTTCTCCTATGCCCTCCACCTCCACCTCTACTCCTCCGCCCAGATCCAGCAGCTACAAGCAACAACTATAGCAGGCCACAACACAAGCATGGCAGATCAAGCCCCATCTCTGAATCTAGGTGCTCCAACTCCAGATCAAGCCCCAACTCTAGCTACAAGTGCTCCATCCCTAGCTCTAGGACAGACAGCGACTCCAAGTACTCCAGCCCCAGCCCTAGCAGCAACTCTTGTTCCAGTTCCTCCGGCACGACACAACACCTACTCCGGCATGGCACCTTGCAAGAGGGAAAGACAGTGGGGCATCAACATGACAATTATCCATGGAATTCGACCTCAATTGGACTCCACCTGAGGAAGAGGACAGAGGCATACCCGGAGGAGGCCATGTTGATCAACATGGTGATTTCAACAAGGAAGATCCCGGTGAGCACAATCGTATCCACTGTAGTGCACATAGCAAGGTTTATTTGACATGGAGTACTCACTATTGTCAAAGTGTATTGTGCATATTGACATGGAGTAGCACTATTGCAGTACACAATCTTTTCCACTAAATGGAGTGCACTACATTTGACAGTAAGAGTGATACTGACAGTAGCGCTCAATTGACAGGAGTAGCTCAATCCGCAGGAGTTAATTAACAGGGCCCAGTTGTCCACTAAATGGAGTAAACACTAGCACTAAACTTAAAGTAGTTGTCAATTGAGCTAGCATGTGTTGTAATTGTTTCAGTACAGGTTTCAGAGGAAAGCATGAGCATGTACTGAATGATCATACACAAAACAGATCAACACAAAACTGGTCATATTGTAAACATGATCATACTGAAGTAAACTTATTCAAATAGCAGTATTCAAGGAGTAAACATGATCATACTGTATACTGAAGTACTCCAGGAGTAATCTAACAATATTTAAACATGATCATGCTTGGCACTTGACAGGAAACTCTATAGAAAAACTTTGGCTGATTCAAATTTACAGCAGGGCTACTATCCAATTGTACAACATATTAAAATTTAGAGAGTACTCCTCTGGTCAACAATTTTCAGGACTAATTGAACATATTAACTCAAAATGTTACTCCAGCATATTAAAATGTCAACAATTTAGTATAGCAACAGCAGGATATGCAATTCATATCGGGAGTAAAATGCTCTTAAATTCAACAATTTACTCCTGCCTATCAAAACGCTCTTAAATTCAGTTTGGTCAACAATTCATGTTAAGAGTAAAATGCTTGCAAGTAACAGTAGGATAACAGTAACAATGCTTGTACAATAACAGCATTTTCATCAACTAAGATATGACTATTAGGAGTAAATTTGCAATATTTGCATCAAGTTGGAGAACTCTTTGGGGTAGAAAAAATTAAGAGCAAGAACTTTAACTTATCAATGTTGAAGTTGCTATAGGCTTGCATGCTTGTTACTCTAGTATACTATTGTCCTTGATCTTGTATCCTACATTTGCTTTCACTTAACAGTAAGAGTAATACTCCTACATTGAAAACATGAATTTTGCTATCACTTAACAGTAATAATAGTACTACACTATAAATTTAACGGTACAATATTTTGCAAGCAACATTTAATACTTTTCTTTGTTGTGTTTCTTGGTGCAGGTGTTGAGCAAATAGTTAGAAAAACAAAAACCCTCGATGACCATCAAAACTATGTTGCTTATGTGGCATTACATGCATTGTGTATGGGCAGAGGTGTCAAGTTCAAGAGAAATGATAAGAAAGACATTGCAAAAATAATCAGGCAGATATCAGGAGTATACAAAGAATTTGGCAAAAGTAATGAAGCAAATTGCACAAGGTTTGGAGGTGGATGTTTCAAATTAGAAAAAGGGAAGATGTGGAAGAAAGCCTAAAGACATCAATCTAGAGCAAATCCCTGGAATCCCACTCAACAAAGGGTCTACAATTAGGTCACTATCTTGGCAATTGGGATGTAGCTCTACTACACTCTCAAAAAGTTCAAACTAAAGTTGATAAAGAGGCATTCAATTTTTCTGAAGTCAATTCTAAAGGAAAAGAATAATAAGAATAGGCTCAATTTTTGCATGTCAATGCTTGATGAGACAACAACAACAACTGGAAGGCCTAAATTCAACACCATGCACAAGATTGTGCATACTGATGGGAAATAGTTTAACATGACCAAGAAGAACATAACTTATTATCTACTGGATGATGAGGAAGACCCTATAAGACCTATTCAAAGCAGCAATGGTATTGGAAATGTCATATACCTAACTGATGCTGCTAGACCAAGGTATGACAGTGAAGGAAATGAGACATTTTCTTGGAAAATAGGTATTTGGCCACTTGTAAAAGAAGTTCCAACAACAAGGAGAAGTGACAATAGGCCTAGAGGGACAATGGAGACAAAGTCAATTAGAGTCAACATGCTAGTGATGAGAGAGTTCCTAGTAGAGAATGTCTTGCCAACAATACAAGTTGTTTGTCCTGAAAATGGTGTTGGGCAGAATACATACAACAAGACAATGATAAGCCCCATATCTTGTCTAATGACCCATAATTTATAGCATATGTGGCTAGAACTAGAATGGACATCATACTAACAAAACAGTCTGCAAACAGTCATGATTTAAATGTGCTTGGCCTTGGGTTTTTCAACTCCTTAAATCTCTAACCAGTTTTCTAAGCCATGGAACCCTAGAGGATCTTATTAATTTTGGAGGAATTTGATGGTTATTGTCGGGACCCTGGGATAGGCCCGTCTACCTGCAGCACAGGGTGTGGCTTGTGGTGTAGGCCCAACATAGCCCATCTCCAAGGTTGCATGAGCAAGACCCTCGCGAGGTCTCCCGCCTCGCGAGGCACACCCCGCCAAGGCCCTCCCGAGGCCCTCCCGCAGAGCAGCCTCCCCAAGCTGCCTCTCGAGGCCATCTCGTGGGCGGATACACCAAGGTTTCCAAGCCATGTGTCGGTGTCAAAACCGGCGGATCTCGGGTAGGGGGTCCCGAACTGTGCGTCCAGGCGGATGGTAACAGGAGACAAGGGATACGATGTTTTACCCAGGTTCGGGCCCTCTTGATGGAGGTAAAACCCTACGTCTTGCTTGATTGATATTGATATTGTGGATGTTTACAAGAGTGGATCTACCACGAGATCAAGGAGGCTAAACCCTAGAAGCTAGCCTATGGTATGATTGTAATGGTTGTTGTTGTGTCCTACGGACTAGAGCCATCCGGTTTATATAGACACCGGAGAGGGCTAGGGTTACATAGAGTCGGTTACAATGGTAGGAGATCTACATATCAGTATCGCCAAGTTTGCCTTCCATTCTAAGGAAAGTCCCATCCGGACACGGGGCGAAGTCTTCAATCTTGTATCTTCATAGTCTTGGAGTCCGGTCGATGATGATAGTCCGGCCAATGATAGTTCGGCTGATGATGGTAGTCCGGCTATCCGGACACCCCCTAATCCAGGACTCCCTCAGTAGCCCCTGAACCAGGCTTCAATGACGATAAGTCCGGCGTGTATATTGCTTGGCATTGCAAGGCGGGTTCCTCCTCCGAATGATAGAAGATTGTGAACACCAGGATAGTGTCCGGCTCTGCAAAATAAATTCCACATTCCACCGTAGAGAGAATAATATATACACAAGTTCAATCTGCTAACGTTTTTTGTGGCATATGACGTCACGCCACTACCAAGCCATTACTTGAATCGTTTTTTACTCTACCACCTCAGCGCATTTAGCGAAGCGGTTTCCTTGGCACGTCTTATCGAAGCAGAGATCGTGTTCCCCTTAATCCGGGATTCTCATCAATACGGGCGTGGGTAACCCAACCGCGCCCGTCGCTCCGCCCCCTCTATCGAAGGCGAGTCCCAAACGGTCACGGAGACAGCTCTTGGTATTCTCCCTCTTTATAACGGGACCAAGGCTCATTTCTTTTCTTCAATCCTCCATCGAATCCTCTCCCCGCTCCAAGTTCCAGCACCTAGAGCTCCAGATTCGAGCGCTTTGGACCTTCAACGATGTCCGGTTCCGACCTCCAGGGCCGGTGGATGCCCTCCTCCGTCACGGAGGAGGACGTGCTAAAGCTGCGGGAGGCCAAGTACCTAGCTTATGAGATTTCGCACAGGTTGCCTGCTGAAGGGCAGGCCATCCCCACACCCGAGCCCGACGAGTATGTCGTCTTTGTATCCCACCTCCGTCGGGGTTTAGGCTTCTCGATGGACCCTTTTGTGAGAGGGCTCATGTTTTACTATGGGTTGGAATTCCACGATTTGGCTCCGGAGTCCATCCTCCATATTTCCGCATTTATTGTTGTCTGCGAAGCCTTCCTCCGCGTCGCCCCTCCCTTCGGCCTATGGCTGAAGACCTTCAATGTGGCGCCGAAGATGATCGGGGGGCGTCAAGCGGAGTGCGGCGGGGCGGCCATAAGTAGGAGGGCCGATGCCCCGTGGCCCGCTGGCTCCTTCCAAGAGGAGCTCGGCCCGTGGCAGCAAGAGTGGTTCTATATCACCGTTCCGAGGGGCCGCAGACAAAAGTTGCCGCCCTTATTCCGCCCGGGACCTCCACGACGATTGATGTCGTGGGTCAACCAAGGGCTCAACTGGGGGCCGTCAAAGGACGTGCCCCAACTGCAAGACCGGATTCGAGATCTCCAAACGAGGGAGGTCGATATGGTGGTGGTAATGTAGGTTATGCTGATTAGGCGTATCCCACCCTGCAAACACCGCCCTCTCCGGTTGTGGGAGTTCAACCCGGAGGGCCCACGGATTCTTCAACACTTCATGGGTATGACACCCCTGGAGATGTACAAATTATTCTTCGGATCGCAAGAGGCGCGTCCGGAATTGACCGAGGATGCTGGCCTAAGCTGCAATCGCCCGGATACTCAAGTAAGTAGTTCCAAGTCCGGACATACCGTTTATTTGCCTTTCGATGATTCGCCTTATGACCAACTTCCTTCTAAACAGGAGTGGATAGCGGAAGAAAAATTGATACGGTGTCCGGCCCCCCTCCCCGAGACCGCGCCGGATTCCGTGCTGGTCCGGATGCTTGAGGTTGCGCCTCCAGAGGAAGGCGAAGGGGAAAGCAGGAAAGCTACTGCCTCACCTAAGGAGGCTCTTGAAAGAGGGGGGATCGAGAATCCCTTCCTCCAAGGGGAGAAGAGGACTGCCTCCGAGGACCCGGGGGCAAAAGCCCCTAAACGGGGGAAGAAATCTTCGCCAGAGGGCCCTGCGTCCGGGGAGGCCCCGGCCGCACAATCTCCCTTAAAGAGTCAGCCCTCCAACGAGCCGTAAGTAGAAAGAAAGGAGTTTTATAATAAGGGGCATCCCTATTTGTGCTTCTGAGGATAACTAAAGTTTTTACCTTGTAGTTCGGATCTCCGTCCTTCGCAAATGAGCTCGTCTTCGGGGGACCTTCGTCCGGAGATGATGGAGAGCGAGACGCCTCCGTCCGGGGCACCGTCGGATAGGGCGGACGAGCCTGAAGTGTCGTCACGGAGGGAGCCCCCGGGTTTGGCAAAGCCGGATAGTTCGGCGCCAACTGGTGTACGGCTGAAGGATCTGCTTGAGAAGGCGTCTATCTCAGAAGATCACCACGCATTGATGAGCATGGTGATTGAAAGGGTTTCGTCCGCCGAAGGCGGGTTGCATAATGCCGTCAAGAGTTTGCTGGCGGGGTTTGAGGTGCATAAAAATGACACACCTTTTAACAGTTTAGCATATAGAATGCGCCCTGTATAGATAGTAGCCCCTGAGACTCGGTAGGTTGTCGAAATCGACAGCGTGCCGAGGATCAAAATCGCAGGTTTAAATTTCCGCCGTGCCGATGCAGGTGGCGGGTCGTCCGGGGGCCAGCCGGACTGATGGAGTTGCTGAACTAAAGCGGCAACTCGCTGTTGCGGATGTGGACATCACGCTGGTCAACAGGCGACTTGATGAGTCGCAAGGTAAGTGTTTCTGTGCGGTCACTTGGTAAGGGGGCCGAAGCCAGCTCCTTACAACATGTGCGTGAAATGCAGATAGTGCCGCTGCTGTGGAGCGCCTTCAGGCCGAACTTGCTCAAGCCAAGGAGCAGGCCAGAAGGAGTAATGCGGCAGCCTCGAGGGCGGCCGAGGAGTTAGCGGCAGAAAGGGCCGCACATTGTCGGAGTAGGGAAGAGATGGCCGAAATGGCCGTGAAGTTAAAATATGCTACCGACCGCAATGAGGCTCTTGGGAAGGAGCGCCTAGTGGGGCAAGAAGACCTGGAGAAGGCCACCGCCGAGGCCAAGGATGCCCGCTCTGCAATGCGGGCTATAAAGGAAGAGTTGCGCCAGGTCGGAGAAATTGTAGCTGGCAAGCCTTTTCTGCTGCGCCGAAGGTTTACGGATCCAAAGTATGCTCAGCTGGGCCAACTGTGGGGTCCGGAGGACCCTTATATGGACTTAGCAGTGAGTGCGGCGGATGCCGTTGTGCATTTTCGAAGCCAGAAGGATCACAAGACGGAAGAGCTGTTTTGGTCTCAATTCCATAGTCCGGAGCGTTCACTTCCGCTGACCGACCGTTTGGCTGAGTGCGCTGAGCTAAATAGGTTGTCCGGGCTTGCTATGAAGGATATAGTGACCCATGTCCGGCCGGATAGGCCCGAGCCGAAGAGTTACTTTGGCTTATTGCAGCAATTTCTTGGGGCGGTGCCGCATATCAAGGCGATGAAGCGGTCGGCCTGCATAGAGGGTGCGCGGATGGCACTCGCTCGTGTGAAGACACATTGGACAGAGATGGATGCCATCGCTGTTGCGACCCCGGGTTCGGATGATAACCGATTACCCGCCGAGCACTATTTTGGCGAAGTGCTGCGTGGTGCTCATGTAATAGAGTCGCAGTGCTCAAAAAATGTTACGTTCAAATGACCGTTTTTATGTTGTAAAATAATATTTATGATGTAAGCGCCTTTTATACTTGTGCGTTCAAGTAATAGAATATCTCCTACGCGGCCGTTCATGTATACGTGTGTATAACCTGAAAGATGGCAGTCGTCGGCTTCAGCCCCCACGCACAAGGTGCGTGGGTGTTCGCAAAAAATAGTGCGTTTCCACACTTAATCCGACATCTCGGTCCTGTAAAGGAGGTGGTGGCATAGCAAACGAGGCAACCGGACTATAATGCTTTATCACTTTCACTTAGCCATGGAGTTCGAGGGTGGGGCTACGACATAGCCCCTGGGGGCACCGCGCTCTCCAAATTTGGGGTGCATATGTGCCTAACTGGGAAACGACCCTTCGTCAAAGTGGAGGAATTCTAAACATTCCCATCGTCGATCGAGTGGTTGACCAGTCTCTCGCTGTATCATGACAGTCAGTTTTCGGCTTTCTCTACTGAGGTGCTCGCCCAGCCGAACTGGGGCACAATCGCAGTAGTTCTCCTGGTGCCGCGTTAGCCGATGATACGGAATGTAAGGCAGCAAAACACAGGAGCCGGGCAAACCCAACATTTGACCAAAGACATGATTCGGAGCTGATGCATATAAGGCCTAACTCGAGATGCCGAACACTCCCGAAGGTGTTCGGTCTTTACAATAGCGGGCAAAACAATGCCCTAAGCCCCTTGTGTCCAGGTACGGGCAAGTTCTTCTGGCGCGGCCGATGCCAAAATGCCAGTCTCCACTCTAGTTATAATGAGAAACCAGGGGATTATAGCAACAAGAGACAGTAAGAAAGGTTTACGTAGGGTCTTAGTCTGAAAAGAGTCCTTGCAACGGGTCCCTACTACACGTCTGCGCCTGTGTCTCCGTTGTGCCGTATCCTGGACGGGTGTGCACGCTGTTCATCTGTAAAAAGAGAGGAACTTAGTTTGAAAAGAAATCGTGCGAGAAAGTGCATAAAAAATTGAAATATAGATTAATAAAGCTGAGCCTATGCTAGCTCATTATGGCTTATATATACAAACCCTTGTGAAGGGGTGTGCGACTAGGTAGCCCCTAGCTTATTCATTCCGGACTCGTCCAGCCGTGTCCGGGGTCTCAGGCGACCTTTTAATGAAATGATGCCACATTGATCGGGCATTTTAAGCGTAAGAGACGCGTAATGTGGCAGTGCATTGAAGCGGACGAAAGCTTCCTGCCCCACTGATGCTTGATAGCTACTTTTAAATGGGGCGACATGAAAGGTTAGCTTTTCTCGTCGGAAGTTGTCAGGTGACCCGAACACAACTTCTAGTAATAATGAAACTGTGCACCTGGCGTAAGGGCCTGGCGCCACTCCTTTGAAGGAAGTGCGGCTATGCCAAATTGTAGTAGGGTCTATCCCAACTTGCGGATTGTGTCCGGATATAGCAGGTTTAAGTCACTGCCGCCGTCCATCAAAACCTACGTGAATTGCAGTCCGTCTATTATTGGATCCAATATCAGGGCAGTCTATCCTGCGTTCCGGATGCTTCTGGACTAATCCAGATGGTCGAAAGTGATTGGTTTTGACATCCAATCTCGGTGTTCCGCTGGGGTGGACCTTGCGACACTTGTCTAAGCGAGTGCCGTGTTGGTTTTCCGTACTATCACATGAAGTGAGTTTACTGTTTTGACTTCTTGTGGGAAAGTCTTTTGACTTCCGGTGCTCTGCTGGTGGGGTTTGTCATCGTCCTCGCTTGGCGCATCGAGCCCCTTGTGTCCGGCCTTGAGTCTGCCGGATTGTTTAAAAACCCAACAATTTCGGTTGGTATGGTTTGCAGGCCTTCCGGAGGTACTGTGGATTTGACATATCCGATCTAAAATTTTGTTTAAATTTGATAGCTCGTCGCTGTTGTCCTTAAGAGGCAGTGTTTTATTGTTTGGCCGCGAGCTTTTGAATCCGGCGTTGACCGCCGTGCCCTTTGGGCTTTTTGCTTTATTCCGGCGCTGATCTTTCCTGCGCCGTGATTTTCCGTTTCCATCTCTGATCTCGGATGTACTCGGGTCACTGGTGCTGCATCTTGCTAGCCAGCTGTCTTCTCCTGCACAAAAGCGCGTCATGAGGCTTGTTAGCGCGGCCATTGTTCTTGGCTTCTCTTGGCCGAGGTGTCTGGCGAGCCATTCGTCTCGGACGTTGTGTTTAAAAGCTGCTAAGGCTTCCGCGTCCGGACAGTCGACTATTTGGTTCTTTTTTGTAAGGAACCTGTTCCAGAATTTACGCGCTAACTCTCTGGGCTGTTGGGTTATATGACTCAGATCGTCTGCATCCGGAGGGCGGACATAAGTCCCTTGAAAATTTGCTCTAAACGCGTCCTCAAGCTCTTCCCAACTTCTAACAGTGTTTTCTGGGAGGCTTTTGAGCCAATGCCGAGCTGGCCCTTTGAGCTTGAGGGGTAGGTATTTTATGGCGTGGAGATCATCTCCTCTGGCCATGTGTATGTGTAGTATGTAATCTTCTATCCAGACTCCGGGGTCTGTTGTGCCGTCGTATGCCTCTATGTTTATGGGTTTGAACCCTGCTGGAAATTCATGATCCAGCACCTCATCGGTAAAACATAGCGAGTGTGCGGCGCCCCTTTATTTGGGTGTGCCGCTGTCTTCGAACACTTGTCGTGTTGTGTTATTTCCTGGGGCCCTCTTTTTTGGCCCGTAGATGGACCTAGTTGGGCCGTTCGTTTTCCCAGGATCATAAGTCGGCTTGTATGCGGCGCTGCTTGTCGCTTTTGGCCTTTCATCTGGCCGTCTATCCGGCCAGGCGGCTTCTTTATTTTTTGACTGTGAGGGCTCTATGGCTTCCTCATCAAATTCTGGCAGCAACTTGCGCTTCGGGTAGCTCTTTGTTTGATGGCCATTGCCATATTTGTCTGCGGTCTTGAGTACTTTGCTCCACTTCATTCTGAGTATGTCTTCCGCTGTTTTGAGCTTCCGTTTTTCCTTCTTCAAACTTCTTGCAGTGGCGACGAGTCTTTTGTGAAGGTTCTTATGCTCCGGAGGTGTGTCCGTACTGTTGATTGCTCCGTGAAGGGGTTGATTATCCAGTTCGTCCTGTTCGGATAGTTGCTTGGTTGTATGTTCGTCGTCCGCTGGTTTGCCCTGCTCTATCGCTGGGTCGTTAGGAATGCTGCTTTGATCGAGGTGGGACTTAGGGCGGCGTCTACGTCGCCGTTTTGGTTGTTTATCGGCGGGATTATCCTCTGCCGCGTCCCATTGTTCCTCGTTATCGCTTCCCTTTGGGGTGTCCACCATATGTATGCCATGTGACGAGGTGGCCTTCCAGTGCCCTGTAGGCGCTGGTTCTTGATCGTCTCCGGCATCGTCCATACCGTTGATGTCTTCGGAGTTGTAGTTTAGCATGTCAGTTAGATCATCGACGGTGGCTATGAAGTGGGTGGTGGGTGGGCTCTGAATTTCTTCATTGTCCGCGTCCCGACCATCCTGGCCGTAGTTCGGCCAGGGCTCTCCGGATAGTGAGAGATGCTTCAGCGAATTTAAGATATCACCGAAGGGTGAGTGCTGAAAGGTGTCCGCAGCGGTGAATTCCATGATCGGCGCCCAATCGGATTCGACTAGTAGGGGCGCAGGAGGTTCAGAGTCCGGCAGGGGGTCCAGCACCTCGGAGTCATGGGCTTTATGCGGGACAAGATAAGTGTTCGGCTCCATCGCCGTAGAAGTTGCAGCTCCCGAGGCGGTGTCCAGCCATCCGTCCTCGATCTGAGCGATCGACTCCGGACTATGGGTCGGAGCGGATTCGTGTGCGGCCTCCAAGGTGCTGTCCGGCGGCAGAGTTAGGTCATGCCCATCGTGACAGCGCGGCACGCTCGGCTGTGGCTCAGATCCATCGAAGATCAAGTCCCCACGGATATCGGCCGTGAAGTTTAGGCTTCCAAACCTGACCTGACGGCCAGGGGCGTAGCTTTCGATCTGCTCCAGATGGACTAGTGAGTTGGCCCGCAGTGCGAAGCCGCCGAATACGAAGATCTGTCCGGGAAGAAAAGTCTCACCCAGGACTGCGTCGTTGTTGATTGAAGAGGCCATCAAGCCTATCGGTGACGACACAGAGGAAATCTCAATGAAAGCACCAATGTCGGTGTCAAAACCGGCGGATCTCGGGTGTCCCGAACTGTGCGTCTAGGCGGATGGTAACAGGAGACAAGGGACACGATGTTTTACCCAGGTTCGGGCCCTCTTGATGGAGGTAAAACCCTACGTCCTGCTTGATTGATATTGATATTGTGGATGTTTACAAGAGTGGATCTACCACGAGATCAAGGAGGCTAAACCCTAGAAGCTAGCCTATGGTATGATTGTAATGGTTGTTGTTGTGTCCTACGGACTAGAGCCATCCGGTTTATATAGACACCGGAGAGGGCTAGGGTTACATAGAGTCGGTTACAATGGTAGGAGATCTACATATCCGTATCACCAAGCTTGCCTTCCACGCCAAGGAAAGTCCCATCCGGACACGGGGCGAAGTCTTCAATCTTGTGTCTTCATAGTCTTGGAGTCCGGTCGATGATGATAGTCCGGCCGATGATAGTTCGGCTGATGATGGTAGTCCGGCTATCCGGACACCCCCTAATCCAGGACTCCCTCACCATGCCTCGTGTCGCATGTGGATGACGTGAGCCACGATGAGCGTCGCAGGACCGGTGCCAGCGGGCGCGGATGGTGAACCTTTCCTCTTTAGTGCTAAGGGAGCAATGCCAGCATGCGGTTCCCAAGGCAGCCCCAAAGGCTACCTCTTCGGTGCAAGAATACCAGGACGGTGGGCTCGTCAAGATGGAGGTCATCACCGAGCCCACCCACGCGTCATGGCCAGAAGCTTTAGCAGGCGGAGACCACTTTCGTCAGGATAAGATGTACTTCTTGTTCCCCTTTAAAATTGGCCGTTGTGGCAACCATTCCCGCCTAGAGTTTTGGGGGAAGAGGATCGGGCTAGTATAAGTATAGCTGGACAACCACCTTAGAGAGGGATCGAGTTCATTCACCCCTTAAGCCCGGAGACGCTCCAGAGGCCTCCCGAGGCAACATGTACAGCTCATTCATCCTCCCTCGCAAGGCAATCCAACCACAAAGCAGGAGTAGGGTTTTACACCGCAAGGTGGCCCAAACCTGGGTAAACCGCCGTGTTCTTCATTCTCTTTCCCTCGCGTTGAGAACTCGTGTGAGCTTGGCCATGGGGTTGGGTGCAGCTAATAGGGCGAGGTGGGCAGCAATGAGCATGCCCCTGAGTTTGAACCTTCCCTGGGTCCGCGGAGCCCCGATTCCGACATTTGACGCTCCAGGTAGGGGCATGCTTCTCTTTTTCCATTCTGCTCCAGGTTCAGCTACGCCGACTCCATGGCCGACGTCCATCGTGTTTGCACCGAGCGCCGAGCGACGCGTGTCACCCAGACCACGCCCGTGCGGCGTGACGGTCGTCACCACTCCGTCATTGTCGTGGCTGCCGCCACCGACCCGGCCGCACACGAGCAGCATGCTCCTCTATGCACCCCTCCATGCCACGGGACGGTCGCACGGCCACTGCATCGCTCACCCCGTCCATGGCTTCATCCTCCCATGCTCGCAGCGGGCCAATGAACGCGCAGGCTGCCCTGCTCATGGCGCGGAACTCCTGCGCTATCGCCCGGCCAATGAGGACTACGACGCCTTGCTAGGTTGCATCATCGAGCTTGCCAACGTCACGGGAGAGGCTCCGGCGTCTTCGCACTCGCTCCGCCCTCCGACATCTCGCGTTGGCGACGTCACGCATGGAGCGTCTCCTCCACCTCCCATGCGCGGCGACATCATTGAGCCTGATGTCTGCTAGAACTACGTCGGTATTTCCCCAAAGAGGAAGGGATGATGAAGTATAACGACGGTAGGTATTCCCCTCAGTGATGAGACCAAGGTTATCGAACTAGTAGGAGAACCTCCTCACACCATGTAAACAACACCTACACACAAATAACAAATACTCGCAACCCGACGTGTTAAAGGGGTTGTCAATCCCTTCCGGGTACGGCACCTTAAGATAGGCAAAAACGTGAGGTAAAAAGTGGTAGATAGGATAAATAGATCGCGGAAAAATAAATTGCAGCAAGGCATTTTTGTATTTTGGTTTAATAGATCTGAAAATAAATGCAAGAAAAAATAGATCGCAAAGGCAAATATGATGAAAAGACACCCGGGGGGCGTAGGTTTCACTAGTGGCTTCTCTCGAGAAAAATAGCAAACGGTGGGAAAACAATTACTGTTGGGCAATTGATAGAACTTCAAATAATCATGATGATATCCAGGCAATGATCATTATATAGGCATCACGTCCAAGATTAGTAGATCGACTCCTGCCTGCATCTACTACTATTACTCCACACATCGACCGCTATCCAACATGCATCTAGTGTATTAAGTTCATGAGAAAACAGAGTAATGCATTAAGAACAATGACATGATGTAGACGAGATCCGTTTATCTATTGTGGCAGATATATATCTCATCTTGTTATCCTTAGTAGCAACGATACATACGCGTCGGTTCCCTTTCTGTCATTGGGATCAAGCACCGTAAGATCAAACCTACTACAAAGCACCTCTTCCCATTGCAAGATAAATAGATCAAGTTGGCCAAACAAAACCCAAATATCAGAGAAGAAATACAAGGCTATAAGCAATCATGCGTATATGATATCAAAGAAGACTCAAATAACTTTCATGGATAAAAACATAGATCTGATCATAAACTGAAAGTTCATCGGATCCCAACAAACACACTGCCAAAAGGCTTACATCATATGGATCTCCAAGAGACCATTGTATTGTTAATCAAGAGAGAGAGAGAAAGAGAGAGAGGAAGCCATCTAGCTACTAACTACGAACCCGTAGGTCTACAAAGAACTACTCACGCATCATAGGAGAGGCACCAATGGAAGTGGTGAACCCCTCCATGACGGTGTCTAGATTGGATCTTGGTGGTTCTGGACTCTGCGGCGGCTGGATCAATATTTTGTCGACTCCCCTAGGGTTTCTGAAATATTTGGGTATTTATAGAGCAAAGAGGCGGTTCGGGGGGCACCCGAGGTGGGCACAACCCACCAGGGTGCACCTGGGCCCCCTGGTGCGCCCTCGTGGGTGCTGCTCACCTCGAGCAGCTCCTCAGGTGCTTCCTTGGCCCATTGGCTTTCTTCTGGCCCCAAAAAAATCCTCCAGGAGTTGCGTTGCGTTTGGACTCCATCTGATATTGATTTTCTGTGATGTAAAAAACATGCAGAAAACAGCAACTGACACTGGGCACTATGCCAATAGGTTAGTACCAAAAAATGATATAAAATTATTGTAAAACATCCAAGAATGATAATATAACAACATGGAACAATGAAAATTGTAGATACATTGGAGACATATTAGCATCCCCAAGCTTAATTCCTGCTCGTCCTCGAGTAGGTAAACGATAAAAACAGAATTTTTGATGTGGAATGTTGCCTAACATGTTCATCACATTCTTTTCTTTATAGCATGGACATACGGACTTTTATATGATTCAAAGCAATAGTCTAGTTTTGACATGAAGACTTTAATACTCAAGCATACCAACAAGAAACCATGTCTTTCAAAACATCAACACTGAAGCAAGTTATCCCTAGCCCATCATGCTCAATCATTGATCCATTCATGAAACGCACTCGAATATTAGCTACACCCAATGCTCAAATACGATCATAGTGCCCCTTAGTTGGTGCTTTATAAGAGAATGGAGACTCAAATTCAAAATAAAAATTGGATAAGTAAAAGAAAGGCCCTTCGCTAAGGGAAGTAGGGATTTGTAGAGGTGCCAGAGCTCAAAGCTTAAATTGAGAGATAAAATTATTTTTGGGAGGCATACTTTTCCTACCAACGAAAATGACTTGGGGCATCCCAACACTTTCCATGCTAGATACATCATAGGCGGTTCCCAAACAGAAAATAAAGTTTATTCCTTTTTCCACCATAACTCTCACTTTCCATGGCTAACCGTATCCACAGGTGCCTTCCATACCAACACTTTCCAAGGAATTTATTATTTGATAACATAAAGTAAATTCATTTATTCATTTCAGGACAGGGCATCCCTAGTACCTTTGCCGTACTCTCGTGCAATGACAAGTGAATAAACACCCATCGTGAGAATAACACATCTAGCATGGAAAATATTGGCTAGCCTTTATCGCCTCACGAGTAGTAGAGCACACAAAAGAGAAATTTATTTTGAACATTAGAGATGGCACATGAAAATTTGCTTAGAACGACATGGAAATACCGCATATAGGTAAGTATAGTGGACTCATAAGGTAAAACTGGTTTAAAGGGTTTTGGATGCACAAGTAGTGATCATACTTAGTGCAAAATGAAGGCTAGCAAAAAGATTGAGAAGCGACCAACCAAAAAGCGAAAAATCTCATACCCAAGCATTAAGCATAAGTAACACCGAATAATGCACCATAAGTAGGATATAAATTTCATTGCATAATTATTGACTTTCGTGCTTGCATAGGGAATCACAAACCTTAACATCAATATTCTTACTAAAGCACAATTACTCATCAACATGACTCACATATCATATCGTCATATCTCAAAACCATTACTGAGAATCAAGTTTATTTTGTCCAATGATCTTCATGAAAGTTTTATTATATACTCCTTGGATATCTATCACTTTGGGACTATTTTCATATGTTGCTTTTGATAAGCTCAAACAAATATAAGTGAAGATCATGAGCATAATTTTTTCTTTCTCTCAAAATAATCTAAGTGAAGCAAGAGAGAATTTCTTAAAATTTTACTAACTCCCAAATAATTCTAAGTGAAGCATGAGAGCATTTCTTCAAAATTAACAAAGCACACGGTGCTCAAAAGGATATAAGTGAAGTACTAGAGCAAGTCCATGGCTCTAAAAATTTAAGTGAAGCATAGGAGCTAGCATAGCATAATTTTTGGGTCTCTAAAAAGGGTGTGTCTAGAAAGGATTCAACACTTAAAACACAAAGCAAAATAAGCAAAGACTCATATCATACAAGACGCTCATGTGATGAATAAAAATATAGTTTCAAGTAAAATAGCGATGGTTGTTAGAAGAAAGCGGGGATGCCACTCGGGGGCATCCCCAAGCTTAGTTGCTTGCTACTTCTTTGAAATTTATCTTGGGGTGCCTCGGGCATCCCTAAGCTTAGACTTTTGCTTATCCTTATTCCTTCATCCATCCTAAGATAACCCAAAACTTGAAAACTTCAATCACACAAAACTCAAACAAAACCTTCGTGAGATCCGTTAGTATGAGAAATCAAACCACTAATATAATTATTGTATAAAACATATTCTTATTTTATTTTTGCATTATATATAATGTATTCTAAGTTTTCTATGGCAAAAACTCATCAAAGAAAACCATAGAATCATCAAAACAAGCACACAACACAAAGAAAACAGAATATGTCAAAAACAGAACAGTCTGTAGCAATCTGTAAATTTCGAATACTTCTATAACTCAAAAAATTATAAAATAAATTGGTGGACGTGAGGAATTTGTCTATTAATTCTCGGCAAAAAGAATCAACTTAAAATCACTCTTCTGTAAAAAATGACAACGAATCTCATGAGCGCAAAAGGCTTTGTTTTTCAGCAAGATCAAATAAACTTTCACCCAAGTCTTCCCAAAGGCATTGCTTGGCACAAACACTAACTAAAACACAAAAAACACAATCATAACAATAGCATAATTATGCTAACACTCAAGAACAGAAAGCAAAAAGCAAAAATAAATTTTATTCATTGGGTTGCCTCCCGACAAGCGCTATAGTTTTATGCCCCTAGCTAGGCATAGCGCGTAGGATCTAAGTTTTGTCATTTTTATATTTGTTTCCCTTGAAGGTATTTGTGTCGGGAGATTTTGTAAACAATACATGATACACATTATCCATGGAAACCTTAGCACTATCAAGTTGCTTTTTATCATAACCCCTTTGATTTCCGGCAGTGATCCAAGAATAGTGTTGATTCACATCGTTAAAAACTTGTTGGATCATATATAAAATGGGTACTTGCTTTTTAAGATTATCATCAAAGATTTGGTTATCTCCAAGCAAATGTCTCAAAGCATAATCACTATTATAAAGAATTTCATCAATCATGGGTTTTTCACGATTCATGCCATAAAAATCAAAGATTTCCCTAGCTTCCCGTATTATGTAGTCAAATTCATTCATCAAAACAAGAGTGGCTAACCTTTTAGCTTTAGGATCTTTTATAATGGGCAACTCATAAAACAATCTTTGCAAGGTAGGGGGAGTATGAATAAATCTAGTTTCAAGTTTCAGAACAAGTGCCAAAATAGCTTCCGCATAAGCTTTAGTCCTTTTAAGTATAGGAATATCATCAAGACTTAATTTTCCGACACAATTGAAAAATTCTTGGATATGTTCTTTTCCCATAAAATTCCCTTGCCCCAAATGAAAGTTTTGGCATCCACATTGCCCGTACGCTCCACTTTAGGAGTTAGGCCATCATCTGTTTCTGCCAGATCAAAGTCACTCATGGTGACAAGTTCAAGGAAATAAAAGATCTGAGAGAAAAAGGCGAACAAAAAAGAGGGCGAAAAAAACGGCAAATTTTTGTGAAGTGGGGGGGGGGGCGAGAGGCAAATGGCAAATAATGTAAATTGTGAGGAGATGAGATTTGTGATTAGGAACCTGGTTGATGTTGAAGATCCTCCCCGGCAACAACGCCAGAAATGACACGTTGACGGGAGACTATCTTGAGGTGATCTTTCCTGGCAACGGCGCCAGAAATTCCTTTTGATGTCTGGTAGAACTACGTCGGTATTTCCCGAAAGAGGAAGGGATGATGCAGTATAGCGACGGTAGGTATTTCCTTCAGTGATGAGACCAAGGTTATCGAACCAGTAGGAGAACCTCCTCACACCATGTAAACAACACCTGCACATAAATAACAAATACTTGCAACCCAACGTGTTAAAGGGGTTGTCAATCCCTTCCGGGTACGACACCTCAAGATAGGCAAAAACGTGAGGTAAAAAGTGGTAGATAGAATAAATAGATCGCAGAACAAATAAATTGCAGCAAGGTATTTTTGTATTTTTGGTTTAATAGATCTGAAAATAAATGCAAGAATAAATAGATCGCAAAGGCAAATATGATGGAAAGAGACCCGGGGGCTGTAGGTTTCACTAGTGGCTTCTCTCGAGAAAAATAACAAACAGTGGGAAAACAATTACTGTTGGGCAATTGATAGAACTTCAAATAATCATGATGATATCCAGGCAATGATCATTATATAGGCATCATGTACAAGATTAGTAGACCGACTCCTGTCTGCATCTACTACTATTACTCCACACATCGAACGCTATCCAGCATGCATCTAGTGTATTAAGTTCATGAGAAAACGGAATAATGCATTAAGAACGATGACATGATGTAGACGAGATCCGTTTATCTATTGCGGCAGATATAGATCACTCTTGTTATCCTTCATAGCAATGATACATACGTGTCGGTTCCCTTTCTGTCACTGGTATCAAGCACCGTAAGATCGAACCTAATACAAAGCACCTCTTCCTATTGCAAGATAAATAGATCAAGTTGGCCAAACAAAACCCAAATATCAAAAAGGAAATATGAGGCTATAAGCAATCATGCATATAAGAGATCAAAGAAGACTCTAATAACTTGCATGGATAAAAACATAGGTCTGATCATAAACTCAAAGTTCATCGGATCCCAACAAACACACCGCCAAAAGACTTACATCATATGGATCTCCAAGAGACCATTGTATTGATAATCAAGAGAGAGAGAAGAGGAAGCCATCTTGCTACTAACTATGGACGCGTAGGTCTACAAAGAACTACTCACGCATCATAGGAGAGGTACCAATGGAAGTGGTGAACCCCTCCATGACGGTGTCTAGATTGGATCTTGGTGGTTCTGGACTCTGCGGCGGCTCGATCAATATTTTGTCGACTCCCCTAGGGTTTCTGGAATATTTGGGTATTTATAGAGCAAAGAGGCGATTCGAGGGGGCACCCGAGGTGGGCACAACCCACCAGGACGCGCCTGGGCCTCCTGGTGCACCCTGGTGGCTACTACTCACCTCGAGGAGCCCCTCAGGTGCTTCCTTGGCCCATTGGCTTTCTTCTAGCCCAGAAAAATCCTCCAGGAGTTGCGTTGCATTTGGACTCCATTTGATATTGATTTCCTGTGATGTAAAAAACATGGAGAAAACAACAACTGGTACTGGGCACTATGTCAATAGGTTAGTACCAAAAAATGATATAAAATGACTGTAAAATGATTGTAAAACATCCAAGAATGATAATATAACAACATGGAACAATCAAAAATTATAGATAGGTTGGAGATGTATCAGAGCCCCAGCATGAAGCAAGGCCCTGCCACTAGCCGCACGAAGCACCCGCGCCGGCCCGGGACGAGGCCAGCTGCCAGATTATCCGTCGTGCACCACCGGACGCGCGCGTGATCCTCGAGCAGCGTCAACATGTCCAAGATTGTGCCATCCGAGAGGTCCCGGTTGCGGGGCGCATGAGGTCCCCGCGTGTGACATGGTCGCCGGGCCTTCACTCACGAGCTGCACAGGGTGGTTTGGCCTGGCAAGTTCAAGCCGGACCTGCCCCCACGCTACGACGGCACCCCCGACTCTATGGAGTTCCTCCATCTCTACGCGTTGAGCATCGATGCGTCAAATGGTGACAACAAAGTCATGGCCAACTGTTTCCCCATGGCCCTCAAGGACAACACCTTGCTCTTGGTTCATGAACTTTCCCGAGGAGTCCATCTCTTCATGGGGTGAGTTGTGCGAGTTGTTTGTTGCTAACTTCAAGGGCACCTACGAGTGCGCCCTCACCATGAACGACATGTGTCGGGTGAAGCAGCGCCCCAACGAAACGCTCCGCCAGTACATTGAATGCTTCAGCCAGGTGCACCACAAGATTCCACGCACCTCAGACAAGGCCATCATCATGGTGTTCACCAATGGAGTCAAGGACATCCGCATGTGCGAGAAGCTCGCCATCCACAACGACCTAAGCATGGCGTTGGAGTTGTTCACCCTTGCCGACAAGTGCGCCAAGGCCGAAGAGGGCCGCCTCTTCCTCCACAACGATCCCGACGTAGCGCCCGACGACGACAAGGCCAAGGGTAAGGAGGTCAAGTGCAAAGGCCCCGCCGTGACGGCAGCCGAGCCCGAGCAGAAGAGTGGCCACGATCATGATGAGCTAGGGGGGAGCCAGGAGCTCAGGGCGCACCCACAACACTAACGACTGCCAGGAGCTCAGGGTGCTTCGTGACGAGCGCTTGGGTCACCACCTCGACCGCCTCGACCATGGCACCGGCCGTGGAGGCAACCGCGGCGGCGACCGGTGCAACAACCGTAATGGCAATCAGCGCCAGACTTGGCGTGACCAGCCTTGCGATAGTGCATGGCGTGACCAGCCTCGCGACGGCGCCTGGCATGACCAACCTCACGGTGGTGCTTGGCATGACCAACCCCGCGAGGCCCGTCCTCAGGACAATGTGGCCCTTCCATCGCTGTCGTCTCCCCCAGGAGGAACAACAACAACCAGCAAGATGAGGGGGCTAGGGGCTATCAGGAGCCTCGCATGATATCCTGTATTCTTAGTGGAGCTCATGCACCTGCGTCCAACCGCCTCTTCAAGCAATTCTCTCGCGAGGTGAATGCTGCCCTCCCAAGGCCCGAAGCGGTGAGACCCCTCAAGTAGTAGCGGTATGTCATCACTTTCGACTCCAAGGATCGTCTCAGGTGCTCGGCCACCGCTGGCGCACTTCCCATGCTTTGCACTCCCACCATGAGCAACCTCTCAGTCACCAAGACTCTCATCGACGGTGGGGCTGGCCTCGACGTGATCTCCATCGCGACCTTTGAGACGCTTCAGGTGCTCTACGATCAACTAATGCCCACCAAGCCCTTCTGCAGAGTGACGGATGGATTAACCACTCCCTTGGGGTAGGTGCACCTTCCCGTCACCTTCGGCACCCACGACAACTACCACACTGAGTTGATCGACTTCAACATGGCCCACATCAGCCTCTCGTACAACACCATCATGGGGTACCCTGCGCTCGCCAAGTTTATGGCAGCGACCCACCATGGCTACAATGTCCTCAAGATGTCTGGTTGTAGCGGCTTCATCACCGTCGCTTGCAACAAGAAGGACATAGTCTGCTCCCTAGAGCACGTGTACCATGCCACTGTGGCAAACAACTCTGATGGCGAGAATGTTGCCGGGCCCGCTGAAGCCAACCCCACAAAGAAGAAGCAGCTCCTCCCCAAGAGTCATCCTGAGGTGAGCAGGCTGCTGGCTGGTGAGGGCGCCCAAGGCTCTGCCCCTATCGCTGGTCATACCTTCCTCCCTCATAGGAAGGCATGCCTGACGCCTCCCTTGGGTTAGGCTCGGGGTCTTCCGTTTGGAGAGCATTTGACCTAACCAATGCGATGAGGGAGGTGTTCGAGAACCACTTGGAGGCATGCCTCAACGCGCGCCCCCGCGAGCAAGGAGCACAACGCCAGCTGCCAGGAGTGTGAGAGTTCATCATCCAGAAGATTCAGAAGCTGCAAGAAGCACGGGCCATGCATGGCGAGTGTCGCCTGCGCGCCCCACTGGCTTGGTTGATGCCTTCGAAGAGTATAGTGATCTGCGGGTGTGTGTCAATGTCGTGGGCCTCAACAGGGCCAACTCCTAGGACATCTTCTGACCGTGTCATGTCGGCCGGAGTGGAGGCGTCCCCACCAACTACATCTGCATGCCTTTCGGCTTGCTGAACATCGGCGCCACCTACCAGCGCTTCACGCGCCTCGCGAGGCCCCGGCACCTCTGGATCTTCCAGGGCTTCAGGAGCCGACCGGCTCCTGACGGACGATCCTTGTGGCGCGCCTCATGACATGCTTCGTTGATAACCTCGACGCCCCCACAACATCTTATTGCCAGGTGACTTTTTGGTTTGTTCAATTGAGGGCGCCCCTTAGGCTGCATTATCCTTAGGCCAGTCAGGATCTGCCCATGTAGCCGTGTCGTTTTGGTCTTGTATTGGACTTGGTTATGCTTTGATGAAATTATTTTGCTGGCTTAAGCTGCGTATTCGGTGCCTCGTCACCGTTTGGATCAGCACGTCTTCGCGACCCTCACCTTTGATTGCCCCATGACCAGGACTCAACACGACATCTGTGCTTGGGTCCTTCCCTATAGCATCGATAAACCTAGGCGACTGAGCTTTGTCTCGCGGGCCATCCCCCATGCACGTCACCTCCAGGGGTCCTTGGTGTTCTATCCTATCATGGAACCGTCAGGGCAGGGGGGTAAGGGCGCGGCTCGAGCCGTTCTATTGTGATTTTGATGCTTAATCACCATGGGCATCGCACCGCCACAACACTACCCATGATAGCCCCATGAGGAGGGGCTACAATAAGCACGACGCGTGTGCTCGGGTCCATCCCTGCAGCGCTGAGAAACCCAAGCGATCGAGCTCTAGCTCGCGGGCCCACCTCGTACACGTCACCTCACGAGGTCCTCGGTGCCTTATTCCCTCATGAAGCAGTTGTGCGGGAGTTGGGAGCCGCCCGTCACCCCATGTGCCCCATAACTTGTCAGCATTCAATTCGAGAAGCCGATGCTCGAGCGCCATGCGGGCAATGTTTTGTCATGCTTCAGGAGGCTCGGCCTCAGATGGCACATTTCAGGCAAGCCCTCGCATGCGGCGACTCGGTCAGCACCACCGTTCACCCGAAAGCTAAGTACAACCGCCTCTCGCAATGCACCGTGCCGCTCGAACTCCTTCCCTACGCAACCTTGGCAAGGCGCGCTGCCTCTTTTTTGAGTGAGTCACTTGCACGCCAGAAGGGGGGCCCAGAGCATCGCGCCTCGAGGGCTCTTACTGGCTCTCGTGCCCCTCAACCCCCTAGCCTTGTTCCGGGCATTGTGACCCAACATACCAGTGGTGGCTGAGGCCTGAGCGAGGGCCGGGGCCTGAGAACGTAGAGCACTTTGGCAAGCAAGAAAAAGAGGGTCAAGCCTTGCGAGGAGATGTAGGGACGAAACGCACAACTAACTTACAAGGCATCAGTTAGAGCGTGGAGCATCCCAATCTTTTCACATGCCCCCAAGGGGTTTGCATTTCGTATGTCGCAGATAGAGGGCGGGCAGAGACTCAACTTTGGAGGAATGTGTCCCAACACCGTGTAAACCCGTGAGCAGCGGCCGCCTCGCGCCAAGCCTAAAGCTAAGTTAACTGTCCCCGCGGCCTGGAGGCCTTTTTCGCGACACTCTTTCTCTTCGCGACCTCGTTCATTAAGGCGTGACCCTCTCCTCTCGCGAAGGATGCTTGCCCGTCAAAGGGGACACTACAAAAAAAATACACTTCCGTGATGATACGTGTTTGTCACAGTAGGTCGCATTTTCTATCATGCATGTACATCCATGACAAATTTATGACAGAATAAGATAGTCATACCTGTGCTATCGTAGAAGTGTTCCATGACATTACCAAAATTATCATCACGGAAGTGTCCACTTCCATGACGATAAATCGCGTGTCATAGAAGTGCTTTCGTCAAGGGTGACCGACACGTGGCATCCACCGTAACGGAACACCGTTAAGCTATCGGGTCAGGTTTTGGATCCGATAACCCGTTAACATCCCCGACCAATGGGGATTTTCCACGTGTAAAATCATAATTGGCTGGAGGAAACACGTGTCGGCTCATCGTTGGGACAGATGTCATCCACTCATTGGACGGAAGGCGCCTATGATACGTCGACACGTGGCACGGCCCAACAGAGGCCCATTCCTGTGAAAAGGTCAGCCCGTTTGACTTGGTCAAAAGGTGGCAGGCCGGCCCATGGAAAGCCTGTTAACGGCCTGCTTGCATATAGCCCATTTACAGCCCGCTAACCCAAGGCCCGTTACGCCCTATCCGAATTAGGCCCAGTAGCGTCATCTGGGCCATCCAATATGATTCCAGCCCATTTTCACTTCTAGCGCATGTATGGCCCATGACGTCTTTCGGCCCATATGCGGCCCTATGTAACTCTTGGCCTATTAACGGCCCGTGGTGAAACTGGCCCGTAATGAACAGTGTATCACTTTACACCCATTAACGGCCTGTGGTGAAACTGGCCCGTAATGAACAGTGTATCACTTTATACCCATTAACGGCCCGTTATTCCGTTGGGCCATTTCCATCCCATGTTATCTTTCGGCCTTCTCAGAGCCCATTTATTCTTGGGCTCATTTCCAGCATTCATTTACTTACGGTCCATTACTGTCATTTTCTGCTTATGGGCCAAATTCAGCCCGTTTGTGGTCCGTTGGGCCGTTTCCATAGCATCATCAAATACGGCCTATTAAAGATGGCCCGTTATGGTCGGCCCATGAATGGATGATTCCAACTCTAGCCCGTTTATAGCCATAATGCGGTCTATTTGGCCCATGTTTGGCCAATCGATCATACGACCCGTATAAGGCCCATTGATGATACGGCCCGCAGAAGGCCCATTGTTTCTATGGCCCGTAGGAGGCCCATTGTTTCTATGGCCCATAGAAGGCCCACTATTGTCTACAGCCAGTAGGAGGCCCAGTGTCACTACAGTAAATATTAGCCCATGGTTATTGTGGCCTACTTTTAAAAAATAGGTTATTGCAGCCACTAGCAAACCGCGGAAAAAGAACTACAATGACTACAAGCAAACAAATAAACAAGACAACAATGAAATAAATAAGCAAGCAACTAACGCTTGGCTATCATGGCTATTACACATATTACATCCATTGGGCATCAAAGTTCGCCACCAGTGCAAATATAGGGAACAAAGCAGCATATCATATGCATTGGTTGTCAAAATTGGCGACCAGCGCAAATAAACACCGCAGCAAAACAAATCCAGAACTGAAACCACTTCAGAAGATCTCAAGAAACAATATCCTGGGTACCCATAATGCTGGCAAGATGCTTAGCAAGTTTATTAACTTTCTCTTGTTTGGCGCTTAAATCCTCCAGCGCTTGCTGTTGCACCAGAAAATATGCATCTGAATTCTCCAGGGACTTCCTCAGTTCTTCAATTTCCTATCGCAGCACATTTGATTGATGTCTTTCAAATTAAAGTTGAGACTCAAGAAGATGAACTGATTCAGGCAGCGAGTTCAAAAGCTTGTGCCAGCAGTAGTGGCCAGTAACTCAAACACTACATCAAGACATGACTTTTGGGTTCCCTCACTGTCGTCAAGATAGTTTTTATCAGCTTTCTTGGAGACCAACAGGGATGTCTCACTATCTTGAACCTTATCTGCATTACTTCCTTTACCATTGGATAACGTGGTACTTTTCTCCAATATTTTGTCCGCATTCTAGAAGAGAAACAAGTAGACACATCACATGTTTACCATGTTGTATATGAAACTCATTTTGGTAAATGAGTTCAGTAGTAAAGTGGACAGGATAACAGCATGAAACAAACATATATCTATGTACCATGGTCACTTTATGGTCTATATCATTCTAGTTTTTGTTGCCAAATCAAGATAGAGACACAGTTCAAATAATATTTGTTCAAGACAAAGTAGAATAGATAGAATATAAGTGTGGGTAACTATAGAGCAATAACAACACTTGTAATGTGCATGACATGAGAACATAACTGTTTATTCAATTGAAACTGAAATCAACATAGAGCAGGTTACAACAGCAAACCAGTTAAAGAAACAGGTTTAAAACATACCTATTGCGCCATTGGAGTTTCAATTCCATCCTTCAAATTTGAAAATAGTTGGTATGAGTAAATACAGTAATGCAAGAGCAAAGGAGTATGAACCATAGCTACAGAACCTGACCTGAGAACAAATCTTCTTCTCCTTTAAGCGTTGAGTTGGGATTCAGAGTGGTGGTCCTCGTGCTTTGGGCACTGCAGTTCCCTTACTAACTGCTCGTGTTTGGCTGCTCTGTGGTGGAGACGGTGCTGTGTCAACTGGAACTGGGTTACTATCTGCCGGGGTTGGGGTTAGAAGGGGTCTAGCTGGTTCTCTGTCCAACTGGGTAGGGGTACAATCTACGAGAGTCTGGGTTATGTGTGGTGGATCTGGTTCTTGGGCAAGTACAACCGTGGTTCTATCTGCATCAACTGGTAGCACTATCTTTTCGGAAGACCGTGTTGTTACTCCCTTAGATACTGCCATCATGCTCTCCAATTCAAATGGCTGATAAACAAGAAAAGTAACTGAAAGTATAGACATTGTATGATAGACAGGTGCAATGGATAGTGGGGAATAAAAGAGGGCATGAAATAATTCATATTTATGTTGTCTAACCAAACAAGATAGCATGACACAATTTCACATATATGATGGCTAACTAAACAGGATAGCATGACACAATTTCACATTATGATGGCTAACTAAAAAAGATGGAAAGACATAGTTCAAAATATGAGACTATGTAAACAGGATGACATGACATAACTATATAATGTGTTTATTAAATAGGTTGGCATGCCATAATTCACATACATTCATGGCTAGAATGCCATAATTCAAAATATGATGACTGTAAACACTAAACAGGATGAGATGATATAACTATATGATGTCTTTATTAAATGGGTTGCCATGCCATAATTCAGATAGATGATGTGTATGTACTATGTAAACATGATGGCATGATATAATTCAAATATATGATTTATATAGTAAGCAAGTAAGCAGATGGCAATCCATATATGATGTAAAAACTAAGCAATGCAAAACAACATGCATGACATGGGTAATATAACCCTGCCAAGTTTGAGCATAGACCTCAGGGGGGAAATAGGACTGGTCATCAGTCTCTGAATCCTCCTCTAAGGAGTTCTCTATAACCAGCAAGATGTCTGCTTCAGCAGGTAGCATTGTCTGCTCTGAATACCTTGTTTTCACTCTAGATATTTCCATCACCGCTTCAAATGGCTGATGCACAGGAAGAGTAGTTGAATATACAAACGTTGTCGACAAATGGAACACGTAATACAAAAAAAATGATAGCATGATATAATTCACATACATGATGATTGGCTAAACAGCATGGCATTGCATAATTCACATATATAATGCCTTTGCAACAAGATAGCATTGTATAATTCACATATATAATGTCTTGCAACAAGATTGCAATGCATAATTCACATATATGGTAATTAGACACTGAACAGGTGGCATTCACACAAAGCATGTCTAAACTAATCAAATGACATAGCAATGTGAGACACCATACACACGATATGAGCAACATAACCCTGCCAAGTTAGAGCATACACCTCGGGGGGGGGGGATAGGACTGGTCATCTGTCTCTGAATCCTCCTCTGAGGAGCTATCCGTAACCAGCGAGATATGCGCTTCGTCAGATAGCATAGTCTGCTCTGAAGACCTTGTTTTCACTCCAGAATTTGCCATCACCATGTCAAATGACTGATGCACACGAAGAGCAGTTGAATGTACTAACATTGTTGACAAATGTAATATGTAACGGAAAAAAAGGATGGCCTGATATAATTTACATATAAGATGACTGGCTAAGCAGGATGGCATTGCAAAATTCACATATATGATGCCTGGCTAAACAAGATGGCGTTGCATAATTCACATAAACGATGAATAAACTAAACAGATGGCATTCGCACAAAGTGTAAGGGCATATTTATCCCTAAGTGTTTTGGTGATTGATGACAATGCTTTTGCGGACTAATCGTGTGCCTTGAGTTTCTTAGTTGCTTCATCGCTAGGCACAAGACGGTTCGGTGCCCCTCGAAGACTATTGAAGACGGTGTTTTTCTACATTTCTTTTTGGTGGATTTGAGTCATAGGAGAGCCGTACTATTAAGAGAGGGTCCACGTTGAAAAGGTTCGGGTGGAATCATCACGTACACGTTTCCTTCCTTGTCTCCACCTTTCCCTTGCTCTTTGGAACATTCCCCATTTATCCTCTATGCGAGTGTCTGGACTGCTGTTGCTAAGCTTGCGGTAGTACTGCTCCCTGGAGAGGTAGTACCGCAGGCACTTGCGGTAGTACCGTGCCCATGCGCGGTAGTACCGCGGGAGCCCAGGTAGTACTGCTCCTCTAGAGTCGTAGTACCGTGGCTCCCTGGCCAAGTACGGCTACTTCGCGGTAGTAGGGGCGGATGTAATTTTTTACATCTACGCCTGCACGGTAGTACCGCACGTTGAGGGCGGTAGTATCGCTGGAGCCCATAGTAGTACCGCTCCTCTAGAGCCGTAGTACCGTGGTTCCCAGGCCTAGTGCCGCTGCGTCACAGTAGTAGGGGCGGATGTAATTTTTTACATCCGCACCCCCACGGTAGTACCGCTCCTTGTGCACGGTAGTATCGTGACGGATGTTTGCATCGTCTCTTTGTCAGCGGAAGTAGGCACGGATGTATTTTTATTCATCTGTGCCCTTTCCAGGCTAGGACTTACCTGCCTTGCGGTAGTACCGTAGGTGGGAGCGGTAGTACCGCGCTCGCGGTAGTATTGCTCTCAGTCGGGCATGTTCTAGTCTCTGCAGCTGCCGCGGTAGTACTGTGGTCCCTCACAGTAGTACCGCGTGGCCTCGGTAGTACCGCATTCCTGGAGCGGTAGTACCGCATGTCGCAGGCTGGACTAAGTGGATAACGGTTGGATGTTGTCCTCCACTATAAAAGGTGTGTCTCCTACCTCTAGTTGACCACCTCTTCCAACCCTAAACTCCATTGTTGCTCCAAGCTCCATTTTCGGCCGATCTCTCTCCCTAGCCAATCAAACTTGTTGATTTGCTCGGGATTGGGTGACAAGGCCCCAATCTACACTTCCACCAAGAGATATTCGATTCCCCCCACTAATCCCTAGCGGATCTTGTTACTCTTGGGTGTTTGAGCACCCTAGACGGTTGAGGTCACCTCGGAGCCATAGTCCATTGTGGTGAAGCTTCGTGGTGTCGTTGGGAGCCTCCAATTAAGTTGTGGAGATTGCCCCAACCTTGTTTGTAAAGGTTCGGTCACCGCCTTCAAGGGCACCAATAGTGGAATCACGGCATGTCGCATTGTGTGAGGGCGTGAGGAGAATATGGTGTCCCTAGTGGCTTCTCGGGGAGCATTGTGCCTCCACGCCGCTCTAACGGAGACGTACTTCCCTTTAAAAGGAAGGAACTTTGGTAACACATCCTCGTCTCCACCGGCTCCACTCTTGGTTATTTCGCGCCTTTACTTTTGCAAGCTTACTTGTGTTGTATCCCTTGCTTGCTTATGTGCTAGTTGTTATTGCATCATATAGGTTGCTCACATAATTGCATATCTAGATAACCTATTTTGTTGCAAAGTTTAAATTGGTAAAGAAAAGCTTAAAAATTGTTAGTTGCCTATTCACCCCCCCTCTAGTCAACTATATCGATCCTTTCAATTGGTATCAGAGCCTCGTCTCTTTATTAAGGACTTTACCATCCAAAGAGTATGGTTGACACCATAGACGGTGTGGAGGAGCACTCTGGTGTGAATCCTAACTCGTCTACGGCCGATGGGGGAACCTCGGTCTCTCGTGAGGAATTCAATGTGGCTCTAGACACATTGAAAAACTCCATGACGACCAAGGTTGAAAGCATGTTTACTAAATTTCTAGAAGGACTTAAACTGTCTACCTCACCGATGAAAGTGGGTGATCCCACTAACAAGGTGACGGATGCTACCTCCGAAAAGGGGGAAGCTAACAGTGAAAAGGGTCCTTCTACTAGTGGTAGAAATGGCACCGGCATCTTTGCCCATGTGGAACCTCCAACTTATGGTGGACCGATTCCCTCTACTCATTTAAATCATGCCGGTCCTCCTCCTAAGATTGTGAAAAATTTGGATTTTGATTCTTGGGTGTACCGCTTCAAGCGTCATTTAAAGCATGTGAATACTAATCTTTGGAGAATCATTGAAGAAGGTTTCTATCCACATGACCCAAGCAACTTCACCCCTCGAGAAGCCGTGGATAATCAATTCAATGAGAATGCTCTCTTCATCATCCAAGAGGCAATTCTCCCCGAAGATCTCCCTCATCTTCGACCCTACGCCACGGCCAAAGACGCGTGGCATTGTGTTGTGTCTCTCTATCGAGGAAGTGCGAGCATTCAATGCTCCAACTATGAAGTGGTGCAAGATGAAGCCGATGAGTTTGCTATGAAGGAAGATGAAGAACCTCGTGAGCTCTTTCGGAGAGTAATCAAACTTGCGGTCTCGCTCCGAGATCATGGGAGCAAGGACACGGATGACAATTGGATCAAATGCAAGTTCCTCAAGGCCATGATGCCCTACAACAAGGCCATGTCCTTCGTCATTCGTCAAAGACCGGACTTCCACTCCATGACCTCAAATGAAGTGTTGGATGAGTTCGTTGCAATGAGCATCTTGGACAAGACCGCCCATAACGCGGTGCTCCGGTCTCAAAGGGCAAAGAAGCCCAACCTTGCCTTGAAGGCCAAGGTTATTGTGGAAGAAGAGGAAGAAGAGGAAGATGAGGAGAGCAACCCCGAAGATACAAGATGTGATTATCACGAGCACATGGCTCTTGCTTCAAGGCAATTTTGGAGCAAGAAGAACTCAAGACCGAATTTCAACAAGAACAACTCAAGTGGCTTCAAGAGCAAGCAACGAGTTAGAACTTGTTTCAACTGTGGCAATGTGAGCCATTTCGTTGCGGATTGTCCTTACGAGAAGCGGGAAGACAATGGTGGCAAGCTCATCCGGAGAGACAAAGCCAAGTCTTTCCCCAACAAGAACAACTTCACCAAGAAGACTCCTACTCGAGGGTTGGTGGTTCAAGAGGAATACTGTGAGGATGACGATGATGATGAAGATAGTGAAGCAATGGCCATGGCATCCGTTGCCATTGCCACAACTCCCCGGGTGTCTCTCTTCGATTCACCCAACGAGAACATCACTGCCAAGTGCCTCATGGCTAAAGCCACCAACAAGGTAACCCCCAACATCAAAACCACCATTATTCCTAATTCTTCTTTGACGGTTGGCATTGATGATGGTAAGGGGTCAAATGAGGAAGTAAATGATTTTGAGTCCTTTATGAGTAAGCTCAAGGGCAAATCCAAGAAGCACTTTGTTGCTCTCTTGGAACAACTTGGTGAAGCCAATGACATGATCGAGGCTCACGAAGAAATCATCTCTAAGATGGAAGGTCATAGTCGTGACTATGCCAATGAGATATCGGATCTCTCTAATGCTCTTGAGGAAGAGCGTGGGCATCGTTTGGCTCTTGAGGAGTCACAAAACGATGGACATGCCAAGTTAAAGAAAGATCTTGATCATGCTCTTGTTGTGTCTCGTGTGCTAACTTCCGAGAAGGCTAAACTTGGGGTTGATCATGCTAGACTCAAGGAGGAGTTTGATGTGCTTGACAAGGCCCACAAGGTCTTGAAGGGTGCTCATGCTAACCTCAAGGAGTCTCATGCTCAACTCCAAGTTAAGCTAACCAAGGAGAAGGCCACCTTTCCTCACATGATCTTAATTGATAACGCAAATGCTACTAACCCGTGTTGTGAGCATGTGCATCTTGTGGAGGAGAATGCCAAGTTGAAGGAACAACTCGAGAGAGGCCTTGTGTCATGCATACAAGGTGAGAAGAACCTAAATGACCTTTTGAGCAATCAAAAGGAAGTTGTGGCCAAGGAGGGAGTTGGGTTCTCACCCAAGTCCAAGAACAAGAAGAAGAATGAGAAGAAGAATGACAAGACCAAACGACCTCCCCCGCTTAAGCAAACTTTTGTGAAGGAGGGAGAGGGTTCTCCTAAGGAGAAGAAGAACAATGCGAAGAGTGGTGATGCAAAAAAGGGCAAAGTCATCTCTCCCAACAAAGTCGGTGACTTTAACCCTTCTTATGTGTTGTGCCGTGCTAGTGATGGGCATGTTTATGCTAAATTTGTTGGTTCTCCTTATGAGTACATTGAATGGTCTATTTGGGTTCCTAAGACTCTTGTTACTAACATCAAAGGACCCATTACTAAATGGGTACCTAAAACCAAGCATTGATCTCTTGTAGGTGTTTGCTTCCGGTGGGGGATCATGGTTGCTCGATAGTGGAGCAAGAAATCATATGACCGGGAGCAAGGACTTGGTGGTGGACGTGCAAAAGATCCCATCTATGCCCACCAATGTTGAGTGGGGTGATGCCTCACATTCTAAGGTATTGGGTCTTGGCAAGGTTGTCATTTCTCATGATCTAACGATCGAGAAAGTCATGCTTGTTGAGTCCCTTGCGTACAATTTACTTTCCGTTTGTCAACTTGCACTCATGGGATTTGCCACCTTCTTTGATGGTGATACCGTGGCCCTCTTGTGGAGCAAGACTCTTAAAGTAGCCTTTGTTGGGCATGTCGAGAATGGTCTCTATGTGATTAACTTTTTGGAGCGACCCACTCAGACCACGACATGCCTAATGGCTAAAGTTGATGTGGGATGGCTTTGGCATCGCCGTTTAGCCCACGTCAATATGAGATTTTTGCAAAGTCTTCTCAAGGGGGACCATGTCCGTGGACTAACAAATGTTAGTTTTGCCAAAGATCGTGCTTGCAGTGCTTGTATCGAAGGAAAGCTTCATGATACGGCTCACCCTCCCACGACTATCATCTACTCGAAGAGACCCTTGGAGCTCCTTCACATGGACCTCTTTGGGCCTCCATCCTTTGATAGTCTTGGGGGAAGAAAGTATTGCTTGGTGATTGTGGATGATTATTCAAGATACACGTGGGTATATTTCTTCAAGAGGAAGAGTGAAACTCAATAAACCGTCATCGACTTTGCAAATGAAGCTCAACGACAACATGATGCAAAGATCTTGACAATAAGAAGTGACAACGGCACCGAGTTCAAGAACTACACCTTGGATGAGTTCCTTAGTGATGAGGGGATCAAGCATCAATATTCCGCTCCATACACCCCTCAACAGAATGGTGTTGCAGAGAGGAAGAACCAGACGTTGATGGATGCGGCAAGGACCATGATGGCAGAGTTCAAGTCTCCATACAACTTTTGGGCAGAAGCCATCAACACCGCGTGTCATGCATCAAATCGCCTCTATCTCCGCAAAGGCTTGAACAAGACTCCTTATGAAATTCTCACCGGTAACAAGCCCAATCTCAAGTACTTCCGGGTGTTCGGGTGTAAGTGTTTCATTCTCAAGAAAGGTGTTTGTTTGTCTAAATTTGAGGCTAGAGCTTATGAGGGCATATTTGTTGGTTATGCTACAAACTCTCATGCTTACCGTGTTCTCAAAAAGTCCATCAGACTCATTGAGGAGACGTGTAACATGGAGTTTGACGAAAATAACGGCTCCCAAGTGGAGCAAAGTGGTACTTGTGATGTAGGTGATGAAATTCCTCCCCAAGCCATAAGAAGAATGGGTATTGGTCATATTCTACCCATTGAGGAACCCCTTGTGGCCGAAGGAGAAGGACAATGCTCCACTCAAGTGGAGCCATCACCTCCCCAAGACCCACACGCTTCCGAAGAATAAAGTGAAGGCCCTCAACCTCATGAACAAGACCTAGGGCAAGATTAACCTCAAGATGGTGGTGAACCACCAAATGATGCCCAAGGTCAAGTTCTCCCCCTCGAGCAAGTTCACGATCAAGAGCAAGCTCAAGATCTCGAACAAGCTTAAGACGGCGCTCAAGATGATCAAGTTGATCCTCCTCCTTCCTCATCCGAGGAGGAATTAGAGTGCCATGCCGCGAAAATTGCTTCCAAACTCACCACCAAAGGCCATCTCATGGAGAATGTGGTTGGAAGCCTAATAAAGGGGGTAAGCACTCATAGACAATTAGCAAACTATTGTGAACATCACGCGTTTGTCTCTTGTGTTGAACCCCAAAAGGTCTTTGAGGCGCTCGAAGATTCGGATTGGCTCAATGCCATGCATGAAGAAATCAACAACTTCGAGTACAACAAGGTGTGGAGATTGGTGCCACGGCCGTCGGGGAACCATAACGTCATTGGAACCAAGTGGATTTTCAAGAACAAGCAAGACGCTCATGGGAACATCATTTGCAACAAGGCAAGATTGGTAGCACAAGGCTACGCCCAAGTCGAGGGTATCGACTACGGTGAAACCTTTGCTCCCGTTGCTCGCCTTGAATCCATTCGTTTGTTGATTGCTTATGCTTCCCATCACAACTTTAAGTTACAACAAATGGATGTGAAAAGTGCTTTTCTTAATGGTCCTATTCATGAGTTGGTTTATGTCAAGCAACCGCTCGGGTTCGAGGATCCTTACTTCCCGGATCATGTGTATCAACTTGATAAGGCACTCTATGGCCTTAAACAAGCCCCACGTGCGTGGTATGACCACCTTACCGAGTTGTTACAAGATCGTGGATTTGAAGTTGGGCAAATTGATCCCACTCTTTTTACTAAGAAGGTCAAAGGGGAGTTGTTTGTGTGCCAACTATATGTTGATGACATTATCTTTGGTTCCCCTGACAAAGCTTTCAATGAGGAATTTGCCGCTCTCATGACCTCTAAGTTCAAGATGTCTTCGATGGGAGAGTTGAAGTTCTTCCTTGGTTTTGATATCAAACAAAGAAGAGAAGGTACCTTCATCAACCAAGCCAAATACACTCAAGATATGCTAAAGAGATTCAAGCTAAGTGATGTCAAGCCTACGTCTACTCCAATGCCTACCAAGTGCCAACTTGACATTGATCCCAATGGTAAAGCGGTGGATCAAAAGGTATATCGCTCTATGATTGGATCCTTGCTTTACCTTTGTGCATCTAGACCGGATATCATGTTGAGTGTGGGAATGTGTGCACGGTTTCAAGCCGCACCGAAGGAAAGCCACTATGTGGCGGTCAAGCGAATCTTTCGATATTTGGCTCATACCCCAAACTTTGGCCTATGGTACCCAAGAGGAGCAAACTTCAAGCTTGAAGGATTTACGGATTCCGATTGGGCGAGAGACAAAGTGGATAGGAAGTCCACTTCCGGAGGGTGCCAATTTCTTGGTTGCTCTTTGGTGAGTTGGTCTTCCAAGAAGCAAAGTTGTGTGTCTCTCTCGTCCACCGAAGCGGAATATGTGGCGGCTGGTAGTTGTTGTGCACAACTCCTATGGATGAGGCAAACTTTAAAGGAATACGGTGTCATTTGTGACAAAGTGCCTCTTTGATGTGATAATGAAAGTGCCATCAAGATTTCTCTCATCCCGGTGCAACACGTCAAGACGAAGCACACTGAGATTCGATATCACTTCATCCGGGAACATATTAGGCGAGGAGAGATCGAGCTCAAGTATGTTAACACTCATGATAACCTTGCAGATATTTTCACGAAGCCCTTGGATGAAGCAAGATTTCACGAGTTAAGGCATGAGCTAAATATCATTGATTCGAGCAATGTGACTTGAGCCCGTGCACACCCCACCTCACTCAACTTGTTATCTAGTTTAGGTGTAGGCATGGACATAGGGGGAGTGCTGTTCTGTCAATGAACTCTCCCTCCCCCCCATTATGCATAAATCGATCAACTCTTTCACATTAGCCATTTTTGATGGTGCTTGTGCTTCAAAGACGAGTGTTTGGTCATGGGCCCAAGGATAATTCTTCGCGGTGCCATACCAATTGACTCAAACATAGGTGGCTCCGGCCATCGCCCTCTCCTTTTTGAGAGGTGGTGTCGCGTGGTTGTTTCTGGTTGTCGTTTGCCTTTCTGCCTCTGTGTTGAGTGTGCTCTTGTAGTGTCTCCTATGCCCAAAGTTTCCTTGCGAAGACCCCCTTTTTCGTGTGTTTGAAACCTTCTTTTCTTGAGCTTACGGTACTACCGCAGCCTGCTACGATACTACCGCGCATGGAGAGCACGGTACTACCGCCCCAGCACGGCAGTAATTTTTTTACTGCCGCCTGGGAGAGCGGTACTACCGCTTTGGTGCGGTACTTCGGCCCAAGCGGTACTACCGTGATGATATGCGGTACTACCGCGCCGTCGCAGACGCGTAGGGATAAGGACGAGCAGGGGGAGTTCTAACTCCCCCATACCCATTCGTCCGTTGTCCCCACTTCATCTCTCTCTCTCTCGCTCAAGAACGGGGCCAGAGTCCCTCGTCGGATCTCCGCCTTCGGCTGCTCCCCTGCGATTCCGTCCGGTGGGATCGTTCCCCACCACGTGCTCTTGCCATGGAACAAGGTCCTTCCCCAAATCCCTCTCCTTTTGGTTATTTTCTTTGCCTCTAGGTTTTTGGGGAGATGCATTTGTTTTTGAGACTTTAGGCTAAGTCTTTGCAAGAGTAGGATGTAGGAGAGTAGTATTGCATAGGGATTATACCTGATATGTTGTCCTGTGATAGAGTTGTTCAACCGTAGTACCGCCATGGTTTCGCGGTTCATCTCAGATTCAAAGTTTGGTGTTGGATCTGACGCGGTGCGGTACTACCGTGCCGCATGTGCGGTACTACCGCTCAACCGGTACTACCGCCCGTCCGGTGCGGTACTACCGCACAAGCTGCAGCACTAGAATCTTACTACCGCTCCCAGCCCCGGTACTACCGTGACTTCACACGGTACTACCACGACTAGGAGCGGTACTAAAATTTTAATACCGCAGCACCAGGCAGTAGTACCGTTGGACCCATTCTATCTCATGGCAATTACCACATATGCTTTCTTAGTGTTTCTTTCGCTTTGCCGTGGTCTTTGCATTGATCCTTCTTGCTTGTCGTGGGTGTTTTGTGTTTTCTATCTCAGGTGGTGGCTCTCGCCATTCCAATCCCAGTCGTGACACTGGCTCCAAGCGTCTGCGCAATCAAGGTGAAGCAACAGAGGGCTCCAATGCCCCCAAGCGCCATGTCAAGACCACCGCTAACAAGCACAAGGAACACACTAAGGGCATGGACGAGATACCCCAATCTGAGTACATCCGTCTCAGGCAGATCAACCTGTATGTGAATCCTCGTGCTACCGTCAGAGGTTGTGAGTTGTTTTGGACCAAGCAGCAGACTCTCACTTATCTAGATGTCATCAAGAACAAGCAAAATACCTATGTGGATGTCAAGTGGATAGACATGCATCACCTGAGGAAGGACAAGTATCGTGAGTACTTTGGAGAAGCTCTGGATTTGGTGGAGCAGTTTGATATTGAACATGTGATCTCTTTCCATCTTGACTATGACCCTGAGCTTATCTGTCAGTTCTTTGCCTCAGTTTTCTTTCACCCTGGGGAGGAGCGGAGGATGACCTGGATGACCAATGGTCGTCAGTTGACCGCTACCTGGAAAGAGTTCATGGATCTGCTCCAGGTTCCTGATGACGGGCTCAACTCACCAGTGGGTGTTCGCCCTCATGCCAATTCTGAGTCTGCTAACAAGGACAAGCTTCAGCCGTTCTATGTTGAGAAGGTGCTTGCCAATAGCAAGTCAGCGTGGGTGCTCAACTCATTTCTGGATATTATGTATCGCATCTTCCACAACTCTCTGTTCCCTTGCATTGGTGACAAGGACAAGGTTCATGCCTATATGGTGGATATGATGCTCCTGTGCAAGGAGGCTCACGTGTCTCAGACTCAGCCACTTGATGTCTCACACATCATGTGGTGTGAGCTTCGGTTTGCGGTGTTCAACCGCAAGGTGCCTATCTATGGACCATACCTGTTTCTGTTGATTTCCAGGACTTGGGCGAAGCAGTACCCTGGTGATGCGTTCCTTGCTCCTGACTGGATTCGGCATGATCCCATCAGTCTCCGTGTCAAGCCCAACTGGGCCAACACTACTACTCGTGCTGAGGCGTCTGCTGCTAGGAGGGTTATTGATGAGGATGAGGCTGAAGCAGAGGATGTTGCTGATGACCGTGCTGCTGGGTCTTCCCATAGTTCCTCTGTGCCCTCGTAGGACAAGAAGCTGAAGGACAAGATGAAGACTCTTTTCTGCATGCAAGCTAAGGGGCAGTACAGGACTCACGTGGCATCCAAGGAGAGTCGCCGCCGCGACAAGAAGATCTTGAAGCTATATGGAGAGGACATGTCTGGCGGGTCTGAGGATCACATTACTCCAGAGGCTGAGTGGATGCAGAAACAAGGCTACAAGTGGACTGATTCGGAGGAGGACGTCGAGGAGACCGTTCCTGCTGCCGGGTCTGACGAGGATCGTTGGGATGATTTCTCTGCTTGAGCCACCCCTTGTGTGTAGGTGTCCTCTCTGCCTTTTTGGCGTCTCGATGCCAAAAGGGGAGAGAGTGTAGGGATTTGCGAGTCATGTGTCGTGTTCGGTGTGTTTGCATGTCTCGTTTGAACCTCGTTTCGGTTGTTTCAGTTGCTTTGGTTTGGTCTCTCCTTCATATGGTGTAAGACATATGCACTCTACCTATCTTAGCGAGCTTGTGTTATATTGTGATACCTTTGTTTATGCACTTGCTTAGATTGTTAGTCTTACATGCCTTGTCTCTAAAATATAGGGGGAGTGTTGATCCTAGCTTGTGTGCTGTGCAGTCCAAAGCATCCATCTAGATTGCACACATCTAGGGGGAGCCCGTCTACATTTTAGAGAGGAGGGGTTTGCTTCTGCTCATTATTATTTCCCCTTGTGCAAATCCCATATTGTCATCAATCCACCAAAAAGGGGGAGATTGTAAGGGCATATTTATCCCTAAGTGTTTTGGTGATTGATGACAATGCTTTTGCAGACTAATCGTGTGCCTTGAGTTTCTCAGTTGCTTCATCGCTAGGCACAAGACGGTTCGGTGCCCCTCGAAGACTATTGAAGATGGCGTTTTTCTACGCTTCTTTTTGGTGGATTTGAGTCGTAGGAGAGCCGTACTATTAAGAGGGGGTCCGCGTCGGAAAGGTTCGGGTGGAATCATCTCGTACACGTTTCCTTCCTTGTCTCCACCTTTCCCTTGCTCTTTGGAGCATTCCTCGTTTATCCTCTATGCGAGTGTTTGGACTGCTGTTGCTGAGCTTGCGGTAGTACTGCTCCCTGGAGCAGTAGTACCGCAGGCACTTGCGGTAGTACCGTGCCCATGCGCGGTAGTACCGCGGGAGCCCACGGTAGTACCGCTCCTCTGGAGTCGTAGTACCATGGCTCCCTGGCCAAGTACTGCTGCTTTGCGGTAGTAGGGGTGGATGTAATTTTTTACATCCGCGCCTGCACGGTAGTACCACACGTCGAGGACGGTAGTACCGTTGGAGCCCACGGTAGTACCGCTCCTCTAGAGCCGTAGTACCGTGGTTCCCAGGCCTAGTGCCGCCGCTTCACGGTAGTAGGGGTGGATGTAATTTTTTACATCCGCACCTCCATGGTAGTACCGCTCCTTGTGCACGGTAGTACTGTGATGGATGTGTGTATTGTCTCTTTGTCAGCGGAAGTAGGCACGGATGTATTTTTATTCATCCGTGCCCTTTCCAGGTTAGGACTTACCTGCCTCGCGGTAGTATCGCAGGTGGGAGCGGTAGTACCGCGCTCGCGGTAGTACTGCTCTTAGTCGGGCATGTTCTAGTCTCTGCAGCTGCCGCGGTAGTACCATGGTCCCTCACGGTAGTACCATGTGGCCTTGCGGTAGTACCACATTCCTGGAGCGGTAGTATTGCATGTCGCAGGCTGGACTAAGTGGATAACGGTTGGATGTTGTCCTCCACTATAAAAGGCGTGTCTCCTACCTCTAGTTGACCACCTCTTCCAACCCTAAACTCCATTGTCTCTCCAAGCTCCATTTTTGGCCGATCTCTCTCCCTAGCCAATCAAACTTGTTGATTTGCTCGGGATTGGGTGACAAGGCCCCGATCTACACTTCCACCAAGAGATATTCGATTCCCCCCACTAATCCCTAGCAGATCTTGTTACTCTTGGGTGTTTGAGCACCCTAGACGGTTGAGGTCACCTCGGAGCCATAGTCCATTGTGGTGAAGCTTCATGGTGTCGTTGGGAGCCTCCAATTAAGTTCTGGAGATTTCCCCAACCTTGTTTGTAAAGGTTTGGTCGCCGCCTTCAAGGGCACCAATAGTGGAATCACGACATCTCGCATTGTGTGAGGGCGTGAGGAGAATACGGTGGCCCTAGTGGCTTCTTGGGGAGCATTATGCCTCCACACCGCTCTAACGGAGATGTACTTCCCTTTAAAAGGAAGGAACTTTGGTAACACATCCTCGTCTCCACCGGCTCCACTCTTGGTTATTTCGTGCCTTTACTTTTGCAAGCTTACTTGTGTTGTATCCCTTGCTTGCCTATTGTGCTAGTTGTTATTGCATCATATAGGTTGCTCACATAGTTGCATATCTAGACAACCTATTTTGTTGCAAAGTTTAAATTGGTAAAGAAAAGCTTAAAATTGTTAGTTGCCTATTCACCCCCCTCTAGTCAACTATATCGATCCTTTCACAAAGGATGTCTAAACTAAGTAGATGACATATTTGATGTATAAAGTAAGTAATGCAAGGCACCATATGCATGATATAACCAACATCAGCATGCCAAGTTAGAGAGAAGACCTCAGGGGGTAAATAGGAGTTGTCTTCTCCTTCTGAATCCCCCTCAGAACAGATATCTTCCTCTCGATTACAATCCGAAATGCGTGGAGGGGGGCTGCCTTTGCGCCTACCATGGAGCGACGTCTGCATGAAATTTTATTGCCACGCAAGGCTTGTCTCTTTTGCTCTACACGTTCAGTTCCATTGTTTACAATAACTGTCATGCATAGGAATAAAACATAATGAGATTATGTAAGGAGTGCATGCAGAAATCTAGAGTGATGGTAGCAACATGTGGATAGACCCAAAACCAATAATAGCAGGCAGATAATGGCTTCAGTTAAAAAATACAGATAATGGCTTCTTTACTGTTTGTTTCCCACCCAACATGAAACTCATAGTAGACACCGGAGATTAACCAGATAGTAGATAGATACTATTGATAGCGGCCCCGATATGTACCCCACAACCATTTAAAAACTCAAGTTTGACCATTAGTTTGGAGCTGACTCAGACTCTAATCGGTGAACAGGACGATAAAGTAGCATGTAATATTAAGCGATGCATAACGTAAGCAAACATGAAAGAGTGCGACCTCTCTTGCGGACCCGTGTAGTCCTCGAGGTCATCTGCTTGGTTGATGATGGTAATGCAGATTTCATGGCTGCCAGCGGCAGGGAAGAAGATCTGAGGCGGCGAAAGACAGTCTGGAGGTCGGATCCCAGCTGTGCTGGACCCTTCTGTCGTTGGAGCAGCTGAGCTGGGGTGGACGACGGCGCAGCAGGAGCGGGACAAACCACACAAGGTTTTCTTTGACAACTATCTGTAAGAGAAGTAATTCTGTAAGGGCTCGTTTGAATTGGAGGATTCCAACAATGCAGGGATAGGAAATAGACAGGAATAGGATAGGAATGCACGTGCAAAACAGAGAATTTAGAAACACAAGATTTCTGCCAATCTGGGTGTTTGATTCACAACAATTGGAAGATCACATGATGCAAAGAAGCATGGTGAGATTAAGTCAAACCACAAGAAAATGTACGGTTATAATGCTATTATGCTACTATCTCTTAGTCTTGTGCTTCATGAATAGGAATTTGAAAAGGAGGACAAGTGAAAATTAAAATTCCTACATTTTTTCTTTCAAGGAGACACTAAAGGAACAAATCCGTGTGCTAAGTGGACAATATATATAACATGTAGAGTAAAAAAGAGATGCAACAAGTGTACAACCTCTTTGGCGAAGCCATGTCGATCTCAGCGTGATTGGGTTGGCCGGTGAGGATGCTCCGACTGACTTTGCTGTCGGAGGAGGGGAAGAAGATCTTAGGCGTCTGGAGATGGAGCCCGAGGTACTGCTCCGCTGTGATGGAGGGTTTCGTTGTTGGAGCAGCTCCGGTGAGTTGTACGACGCCGAGGCTGAAGCAGGACAAGAGAGACAACGAACAAAGTTAACCTGAGTGGAATTCTAATAGCATCTCCAATACATGACGTAAAATACATAAACACAAAGTGCTATATGTAAAATACATCAACCGCTCATCTCTGAACTTAACTGTCGAAACTGAACTTAACTGTCGAAACTGAACTTAACTGTCGAAACTGAACATAACTGTCGAAACTGAATTTTGCTGTCGAAACTGAACGCACTAGCAAGGTGAGGCTACAGGTCGGTCGACTGACTTTTTCATCTCTGGTCAGTCGATTTTGCAGCCGTTGGATACGAAATCAAGGGCCCGCGGTTCATCTTCAACCTCCACCCCCCTGAGCTGCCAACCACCACCGGCTAAACAGCAGCCCCCCGCCGCTCGCGGCCGACGGTGCGCCGCCCCGCCCGCTGTGAAAACACTCCCCACCGCTGGTCCGCCGCCGCCCTGGCCATCCCTCTAGCCCCCCCTGTGCCGAGCTTTTTCTCAGGCGATCCCCACGCCACCACCCCGCCAACAGCCCGCCGCCACCGGCAACCATCGCCCCCATCCTAAACCCTAAGATAGATAGTGGGGTACCTCTCCGGCGAGCCCCCCTCCATGCTGCAGCTGGTTCTTCCTTCACCCCGGCAAGCCCACCCCTTGAAAATCGACTGATCCAAAATTTGATTCAGTCGACTGAAGTGTAGCCAAATCGGAGCAGCATCGCAAGCAAGAGCAAGAGAGAGAGCAGCAGCGCGATCAAGAGCAATAGCAAGAGCAGACCAGGCAGGGGACCGAGAGCAAGAGTAGAGCAGCAGCGCGAGCGAGAGCTAAAGCAGCAGCATCTCCTACTGATGTGAACGTTGCCGCCAAGGGAGCGACGCCATGAAGGAAGTGGCCGGCGACGCCGTCGTGGATGGAGCCGCACCGTGTCGGCTCGGGACCGAGCGCCGACAACACCGTGAGATCGAATTAAGAAGAAAATGCGGCGATTAGTGTACAACCTCTTTGGTGGCGCCGATTAGGCCGCAGCTTCATCCGAGGAAACGGTGATGATGATGCACTTCCGGTGGTGCAGGTGAAGACGGCGGTGTGGGAATGGAGGTGGCGCGAAAGACGAGGAACATCGGGGCAACTCCATGGAGGTGGAGGACGGGGTGGCTGAACCGACGGGACGATGAGATCGACGATGGATCCTCATCCGGTACGGTGGATGAGGGACGTCAAGGTGTTGCTATGGACGACGTGGTCGGGAAAGAGGCTCCGGCTGGGTAGCGGATGAAGCAGGGTGTGGGGTTTCGTCGCGGGTTTTCACGGCCTCGGTGTACGAATGGGTGGGCGGATGGGATTGCAGTGGGGAACCATGGCTTGGAGATGCGCTTGTCCGAAATGTGGGGTAAGTTACGGAAGTACCCGCCACCGATTTGAGGCGGTTCTTTTGGTTCAGGGGTGCCATGGGCATTTCGCGTGTCGGGATTTCACAGGAGGTGGGAGTTTTTGCACGCGTTGTAATTTCGGAATAGCAAGACGCGGGTTGAGATGGAGGGAGTTGTCGGAGCACAACGAGACAAAGATATATCTTAAATATTTCGGGCTAACACGGCGCGGGTTGAAATTTCCGGACAAGCCTAACGTGTACTGTACCAAATCAATGCGCACTACAAATGTCATTCAAAACTTTGAATTCATGTTATGTTCAATTAAAATATTTCGCTACGTGTATAATGCATGCAACCTACTACTCAAATGAACGTTTTAGTGCATTCCAAACGTATATACTACCGCTTCAATATGAACTAAATTTGAATAAGATCTACAATAATGATTGTTGTGAAGTCAAAGCATTTGAATTCATTTCTCTATTTTAATAAGATCTACAATCATCATTATTGTCGAGTTAAACCATCGTTTGTGTATTATCTTCACAGCACACACATGATTAGTCTCAAGTCATATGAACTATGTGTACTATATGAACTCGAACTAGATTTTTTGAATCCACTTTATTTTGATTTCAAATCACATTACATTTCTAGCTCTAGTTAGATCTTCATAATCTAAACCATGTCTCATATGTATAATGTGTTTATCACATTATGTATGGTGCCCCGCCCCCTACGCCTACAAGTATTTAGATGTGAGTTGCAAACACCACACGTTACCACAAATTCAAATAAAATGTGAGAATGTTCGATATATAGTATTGTTTAGATTGCTCGATATTTAGTTGTAAGTTGCAAATGCCACACATTATCACAAATTCAAATAAAATGTGAGATTGTTTGATGTATAGTATGGTTTAGATTGTTCGACATTTAGCTGTGAGTTGCAAACGCCATTCATTATCACATTATGGTATAACATGTGCACAACACGTGTATCACCGCTATATTCATGCATGCAATGTTTAAAACACTATGATCTCCTATTCAAATATATGAATCCGCTTTCATATCAAATTATGATCTTTGTTAGTCTCTTACACCCACACAATCCTCTAACCTTTGTAGCTACCACTAACTTTCTCTCGTGCATAATGCACACGCCCTCCTCGCCCTCCCCCTCCCTCGACATTCTATCCACCAGGCACATTCATTTTTTTCTTTAGGTCGTTCTCCCAGAGTCTTCACAACTCCTTTCTGAGACACACCGATCGATAAACCTCTCCAGCGATGCCTGCCTACAACATACACACACACCTTCAATCTCCTCCTTTATGTGTCCTTGCCTCGTGTCTCTCATAACTACAAAAAAAAGACACATCCGTGACATTTTGGGCCGAACGAATTTTTTTTCTGTCATACATATGACACTTCTATGACGATAATTGTGACAAAACCCGGTATCATCATAGATGTGGTGGGCTCCTACTTCTATGACAAAAAATCATGACAGAAAATGGGCTTTTCGTCCTGGGCGGGCCGGAGACGCAGCTGCATGACATTCTTTGGTCCGTCCATGACGAAAAAAACCGTGGTAGAAGCGAGGGGGAGGAAAATTTCGGGGAGTTGCCGGTTACGGTGGGAGGTCGGGGGCCGAGCGATGCGTGTTTCTCTCATACACGTACGCGCATGTGTGCGAGGCGTTGGCTCTAACTAAACCCGAGCGAGGCGTTGGGCTCTAACTGAACCCGAGCGATTGCACTGCAGGCTACGCGTTACTGAACCCGAGCGATCGATCGATGGCTGTTAACTGAACCCGATGGAGCGATTCCTTCGCTACTGCTGCTAACTAAAGCCGACCGACTGGATGAACAGTGAGCGTTGGGGGGGGGGGGGTGGATGAACAGTGAGCGGTGGCGTTGCCTTTGGATGAACAGGACCCCGTGGTGTGGAGAGCTGGATGAAAAGTAGACGGTGGAGAGGTGGCTGTGGAGGGGTGGTTGAACAGGACCCCGTGGTGTGGAGGGCTGGATGAACGATAGATAGTGGAGGGCTGGATGAACAGTAGACGGTGGAGGGGTGGTTGAACAGTAGCTGGTGGAGTAGCGTACGGTGGAGGCTGGATGAACAGGATCCCGTGGAGGCTGGAGGAGGTCGACGGTAGCCCGTGGAGGCTGGAGGAGGTCGACGGTGGAGATGAATAGTATCCCGTGGAGTCCCGTTTTGCGGTACGCCACACCCCTCCCGATGAACAAGACCCCCGTTTCGACTGTAGCGCTCCAACACAAGTCCGTTTCGTCCGTTTTGCGGTATGCCACACCCCTCCCGATGAACAGGACCCCCGTTTCGACCGTAGCGTTACAACACAAGTCCGTTTCCTCCGTTTTGCGGTACGCCACACCCCTCCCGATCAACAGGACCCATTCCGAACATAGGAGGTCCGTTTCCTCCGTTGTGCGGTACGCCAGGCCTCATTTCCATCGCCTGTTCCATCCAAGCCGGGTTGCTCCCACGCGTTCCGTTGCCTCCCGATGAACATGACGCATTTTGTTGCCTCCCCATGAACACGACGATGACGCTGTTTCTCCGTTCTGACCTAGCCATGTACACAAGCCCTGGCCGTACGTATGCGCGAGTAGGCGTTCGAGACCCTGCCCGTATGTACGTATGTGGCCGTATTTTCTTTCTTGCACCCTCGCCGTTGTACGGACGTATAGATGCTACGTGCGTGCCTCTACTACGACACGTGCGCGTCTCTACAACGACCAGTATGTACGTACACGTTCGCGACTAGAATGACAATGCTACATACGCTTCGACCAGGTGGGTCCCGACTGTCAGGCACTTCCTTGCTTGCGAAGATGTAGCTGGTGGGTCCCAGCAGTCAGGGGGCCGAATCGTTTTTTTTCCCGGACGCACTTCCTTGTGTGCGAAGATGTAGCTGGTGGGTCCCAGCAGTCAGGGGGGCGAATCATTTTTTTGCCCGGACGCACTTCCTTGCAAGCGAAGGTGTCGCTGGTGGGTCCCAGCGGTCAGGGGGGCGAATCGTTTTGTTTTTTTGCCCGGATGCACTTCCTTGCATGCGAAGATGTAGCTGGTGGGTCCCAGCAGTCAGGGGAAAACGTTTTTTTCGCGAAATACAGTGGCCCGTCCGGTGGGTCCCAGCTGTCAGGTGGAGGAATCATTATTTTCTACGTAATAAGGAGGCACTTCCTTGCTGCGGCCGTGGACCCAGCTGTCAGCCTCTCCATGTACAGTCCACGTCCGATGGAAGTCATTCCTTGACCACGTTGACCATGCTGCGCCGAGAGCACCAGGGCGGTGGACGACGGTGAGGCCTAGGAAGGGGACGACGGGGATCCGGGGAAGACACGGTAGTGGAAGCTCGCGCGGAGAGGAGTATGAGTGTTCACTGGTTCGGCTGCAGTGTGAGGCTGCCATCATCGCAGGGCCTGGCTAGCGGTGGGAATAGTAGGGGGCGGTGAGGCCTCCACGGCAGCACAGCTGGCCATGGGAGGCAGGAGCATGCGGCACGACCGGTGCTGCTTTGGGCGGCTGGAGCAAGAAGACCATAGGTTGAAGAAGCACTACGGCCGTTGGATGGACATCGTACGGTCACTGGAGCTAGAATCGTTGATATTGACTAAAGTTGACAAAGGCCCCCATCCCAGTCAACTTAGTAGGCCCACAAGTCAGCCTCCCACCATGGTGGGTCCTAGCTAGCAAGGGGAGTATTCATTTTTTTTGTGCGTAATAAGGAGGCACTTCCGGTGGGTCTGAGCTGACAGCATGGGGAACGTTTTTTTCGCGAAATACGCTGGCCCGTCCCGTGGGTCCCAGCAGTTAGGTGGGAAACATTTTTTTCGCGAAATAAGGTGGCCCGTCCGGTGGGTCCCTGCTGTCAGGTGGAGGAATAAATATTTTGCGCGTAATAAGGAGGCACTTCCTTGCGGCCGCCTAGACCCAGCTGTCAGCCTCTCCACGTACAGTACTCTTCCGATGGAAGTCGGTCATTGACCATGTTGACCACGCCACGCCGAGAGCACCAAGGCGGTGGTCTGGACGATGGCGAGGCCTAGGAAGGGGACGATGCAGAGCCGGGGAAGGAGCAGCAGTGGTAGCCCGCGCGGAGAGGAGTACGAGGGTTCACTGGTTCGACTGCGGCGTGAGGCTGCCGTCGCCGCAGAATAACAAGGGGTGTGGGTGGGTAGAGGGATACCCTGGGCCAGCGGTGGGAGTAGTAGGGGGCGGTGAGGCCTCCGCGGCATCACAGCCGACCACAAGAGGCAGGAGCACGCGGCACGACCGGCGCTGCTTTGGGCGGCTGGAGCAAGAAGATCAGAGGTTGAAGAAGCACTATGGCCGTTGGATGGACATCGTACGGTCACTGGAGCTAGAATCGTTCATATTGACTAAGTTGACAAAGCCCTCCATCCCCGTCAACTTAGTTGGCCCACAAGTCATCCTCCCACTATGGTGGGTCCCATCTAGCAGGGTGGGTATTCATTTTTTTGTGCATAATAAGGAGGCACTTCCTTGCGTGTGAAGATATAGCTGGTGGGCCTGACATGTCAGCGGGGGAACGTTGTTTTCACGAAATACAGAGGCCCTTCCGGTGGGTCCCAGCTGTCAGGTGTAGGAATCATTATTTTGCGCGTACAGTCCACGGCCGATGGATGTCGTTCGTTGAACACGTTGACCAGCCCGCGCCGAGAGCACCATGGCGGTGGACGACGGCGAGGCCTAGGAGGGGAACGACACGGAGTTGGGGAAGACTCGGCAATGGTTTTCCACGCGGTGGGCAGTATGAGGGTTTACTGGTCCGGCTGCCATCGCCGGAAAATAATAGGAGGTGTGGTTGAGTAGAGGAATGGCCTGGCCAGCAATGAAGTAGGGTGGGTCGGTGCGGCCTGTGCGGCAGCACAGCCAGCCACGGGAGGCGGGAGCAGGCAGTCCCACCGGAGCTGGTTTGGGCGGCTGGAGAAAGAAGATCAGATATTGAAGAAGCAGCATGGCCGTTGGATTAACATCCAACGGTCACTGCTGCTAGAATCGTTTGCGGACTAAGTTGACAAAGCCAAAGTACACGTCAACCTAGTAGACCCATAAGTCAGCCTCCAAATCTGTCCCAAAAAGCATACAGCCCGAAATTTCTAGCCAGATTCAAATCCATTTTAAATATAAATATACCTTAATTTAAATTCAATGAAATTTTGCCCGCACAAAACAATGAAATTTAAAATATCAAAATCCGAAAGAAAACAGTATTTGGGAACTAATTGCCTGTTTGCTGTATTTTTTTCATTTTACAGCCCATTTATTATTACTTATAGCCCATTTATTATTACTTATAGCCCTTTTCTGGGCAAAATGCATCCCTCCTCGTCTTGAAAGATTTCCGTCCCAGCAACGCGTAGAAAAGCAAGTAGGCCTATGTTGATTATTCTGTAAAAAACAAAATAGCTGGCTACCCATTTTTCAGAAAGGAAAAAACAAACTGGGTTGGTCATGTACTAAACATATGAAATAAAAGACTGGGCTAGACGGGCCACGGGTCCCGCACAACCCAGTTGATACCCTTCTCCGTCCCGAAAAAACAAAATTATTGCGCGCGCTGCTGGGTCCCTACTGTCATCCTCACCATGTACAGTCATCTCCTTATTCCTCTCGGTTGTTGACCATGTTGACAACACCGGAGGGCGGCGCCGCGGCGAGCGAACCAAGGCGGAGGACAATGGCGAGGCCTCGGACGGGAACGAACAGGAGCCGGGGAAGATCACCACCAGCCGTGGGAGGCGGGAGCAGGCGGTCCCGCCGGCGCTGATTTGGCTTTGGCGGCTCGAGGAAGAAGAGACTGAAGAAACGCGATAGACGTTGAATGTCAATCGAACGGTCAAGGTTGGCACAATCGTTTTTTGACTAAGCGGACACCAAGTAGCATACTTTTTTATATATAGGAAGAAAACTGCGTGTCAGGACCCCGACTCAATGCCACATCGATCTAGCGTGTAACACCTCATATCACTTTACGGCCTCACGCACGTTATTCCCACGGGTGTCGCCTTACCCTTGCCCGGGACCGTTTGCGTCTTTTGGCACACGTATATGATAGTGTCGCTAGCATCCATATGATAAGGAGCTCGGGATGACATGGCTAGTCGTAAACCCAAAGTGGCACAAACCTACAGGGACAGGCATCCATGACCCAACATCGAACGTGTCGGTCATCAGCGAGTGAATCCAGGCTGTAGCACTGGGCTAGCAGGACTCCGGTGAACCAGGCTGTAGCAGGCTAACAGGACTCCGGTATTCATCGCATGACATTTCCCCTAAGGGACAGACACAGGAACGAAGAAGGACACATGCCGGCCAGCCTAAGGGTTCCGGAGCAGTAGCAAGCTACCAAGGCTCAGTGGAAACACTAGGAGACATTTCCCGGTAAGAGAGGCTACTAAGAATAAACAACTAGATAGTCAGATCCCACACATACCAAGCATTTCAATAACATACACACAATATGCTCGATATGTGCAAATACAACATGGCATCACAACATGACCCTACAACTCAATTATTTTATTCAATAGGCTCCAAGGAGCGAGATATTACAAACATGGGTCTCTCGACCCAGCATTCAGAGCATACAATTCAAAGCACAAGCGGAAGCTTAACATGTCTGAGTACAGACGTCTACAAATGAAAAAGGCTAAAAAGCCTGACTATCTACCAGATCCTGCCGAGGGCACAAGATCGTAGCTGAGGTAACAAGCTAAACGTCGAAGTCCACGCGAAACTACTAGCGAGACCGAAGTCTCTATGCAAAAACATAAAATAGGCAAACATGAGTACAAATGTACCCAGCAAGAGTTACATCAGAACTAACTACATATGCATCATTATCAACAAAGGGGATGGTGGGGTTTAACTGCAGCAAGCCAGCTTTGACTCAGTGGCTATCCTGAACTACGACTGCAAGTAACTCTTTTGAGGTGGCGCACATGAGTCCACATATTCACCAACCAATACACCACCATGGACCCGCTCCCGTCTGCCTACGAGAACGCCATCCATAGCACTCACGCTTATCTTGCGCATTTTAAAGTATCCACTTTCACTTGTCTATGAACTGTACAGGCAACCCAGAAGTCCTTTTCCGCGGACACGGCTATTCGAATAGATGATGTTAACCCTGCAGGGGTGTACTTCTTCATACATGTTTCCACCACTTAGCGTCTGCACACGACATGTGCTCGGCAGACTTCAAGCGAAAGCCGACGTGGGTGTAGACCACGACCTACCTAAACACTCAAGTCTCTAGTCCAGGTTTATCGCCTATTCGGGTTCCATCCATGAGGAGATTCGGTCGAGGTTTTGCTCACAACCCCAAACGATGTGAACAGGGTTCTGTGACACCAAACGGGCGCCCGGTATACCCGGCCACGTGCCTACCACATCACAGCCCACCCCTCCGGTCAGCGCTGCGCACCTCCTCCAGCATACTACAAACACCAGAAACTACTTGCAACTCCTGGACAGAGGACAAGGGTGATTAAGAAGTTGAGCGGGGTCATATTTCAGGGCCCAATGCATGGTAGTAGCTGAATCATGGATCACAAACACAGAACTCAGTTCCTAAGGACGGCTTCAATGAGACAACCCACCATGTACTCCTACATGGCCTCTCACCGCTACCTTTACCAAATCGTGTTCACACACTTAGCTCACACACAGTAGGACATGTTCACACACCTCTGATTCATCCCTGATGAATCAGACCTGACTCAACTCTAAGCAGTAGCAGGCATGACAAACAAGCATGAATGAGTAGGCACAACATGGCTCAAACAACTCCTACTCATGCTAGTGGGTTTCATCTATTTACTGTGGCAATGATAGGTCATGCAGAGGATAAAGGGGTTCAGCTACCGCAGCAGGTAACAGATGAATCGTTGTTGTCCTAATGCAGTAAAAGAGAGCAGGAGCGAGAGAGTAGGATTGTATCGGAATGAACAAGGGGGTTTCGCTTGCCTGGCACTTCTGAAGATAATATAGTTCTTCATCGGTGTCACCGAACTCATCATCGGTACATCGTCTACTGATAGGGGACAAACACCGACAAACAAAGGAGAAACACAATCAATGCCATGCAACAATATGATGCATGAAGATGACATGGCAATATGCTATTGATTGGCCTAATGCATCTAGCAACAAGTTAAATGGGGTTGGTTTGAACACTAGGTTCAAATTCAAACTCCATATGTGAGAGTTTAAATGCCATTTAATTGATTTGACCTGATCAGCAGGTATAAGTTGTTCTAACATGCATGAAAATGGTACAGATGGATAGATTGGATTTTTGTGATCATTTTTCATATATAAATTATTTCATTTGGAGTTAAGGTTGAATTTCTATGATTTTTAGAAGTTTTGGATATTTTCTGAAATAAATAAATCATTTCTGATTTATTTAAAACTCCAGAAAACATTTACTGCATCAGCATGACGTATTAGTGATGTCAGCAGGTTAATGGGCGGCCCAGGTCAAACCTGACCAGTGGGTCCCGCGTGTCAGTGTCATTAGTCTAACTAATTAAATTAGTACTAACCCTAGATTAATTAGCAGTGCTAGGACCCACCTGTCATTGACCCGAGGGTCAAACTGGGCCCCACCCGTGGTCAAATAGGGTCAGTGGGGTCAAACTCGCCGGCGACTCGATGCCGGCGAGGCCCGAGACGGCGGCGCGGCTCGGAAATCCCCCCACGGGTGTCCAAATGGGCGGCGGAGAGGCTCTACGGGTGCAGCGCGATGAGGCGCGTCTAACGGGGCAAGCAGGAGCAGCTGGGGTGGACCAAGCTCGTCAGAAGCGAGCTCGCGGCGGCGGCCGGAGTTCGGCCAACAACGGGTTAGGCGATGCAGGGCGCCAGGGGAGGCGCTGGTGAGTGCTACGTGCTCCTGGTGAGGTGTGGAGCACGGTGGTGTGCCCGGCTTCGAGCCACAGTGGCTCTGACCATGGCGGTGAGGAACCACGGCGGCGGTGGCTCTCGGCCCTGGTGGTTAGCACGACTACAGCGGCCTTACAGGGCAAAGGAGAGGGGGAATCGGTTCAGGGGCTCACGGGGATCATGCAGGGAAGGTCAGCGAGCTCGGGGAAGCACGAACGGCGGCGAATCGACGATGAGGTTGACGGCGGCTGAAGGTTGAAGATGAGCTTGAGGACGATGCTGCAGGGCTTTCGGAGGGGCGTGGACCGGTGGGGAGGAAGAGGGGGGTCAAGGCGGAGCTCCTGAGCCCAGCGGCAGGGCGAGGGGTGGCCGGTGGCCGCGGCGAACGACGTCGGTGGCGATGGTGGCGCTCGGGCACGAGGTGCAGAGCGAGGGAGAGGAGGGGATGAGGACGAGGAAGTGGGCGAGAGGGTCCGGGGTGATGCGTGGCGACGCATGGAGGCGTCCAGGGCGTTGGGGACGCAGGCAGCCAGGCAGGAGGTGGCTCGGGCGCGTGTGCACGCGCGGCGAGCACGCACTCTGCCTACTGGCCTGGGGAGGAAGACGACAGGGGAGGTGGAGGTGGGCTGGGCCAGCACAGGCTACAGTGCTGGGCCGCACAGTAGGTTGCCAGGTGAGTGTCTCTCTTTCTTTTATTTGTTTCTGTTTTCTATTTCTATTATTCTGTAGTCTTTAGGGCTTTATTCAAAATGCCAGGGCATTTCCAAAAATCTTGAAACTGTTCAATGCCACTGTTTGGAATATAACCAACAGTAAACATTTTAGTTTATGATTATTTGAGCATTTAAAATATTGTATAGCATTTAATTGCCCAAATGCAAATAGAGTATGATTTAATTCAGAGCCCAATATGTCCTGCAAAAATATAAACCATTTTTGGTAGATGCTTCCACCTCAAACCAGAAATGTTGAACATTTTAAGAGGGCATTTTGGGTTCAATGAAAAAAGATTTTATTTTGACCCTAGTTGGATTCATTTGGTGCTAGGGTTTAAACAATCCCCATTTCAAGTTTCTTTAAATTTAAACATGATGCATGGATGCTTATGCCGAGACAAGCAAGGCCTGAACTGGTGACGTGACAACTCACCCCCACTAAACAAGAATCTCGTCCCGAGATTCAAGCGTAGGGTAAGATGAAAGGGGAGCGCAAACTAACATAATCTTCAAGATCCAGGTGGCACTTCAAAGAACATTGATTCGATCACCCTCATTATCTTGATGTCTTGCTCCGAGAACTCCAACCAACATGACAATGAGAGGGAAAAGAAAACTCTGGAGAGATCGATCTTATCGAAGGTCGAACAACTCATGATCAACTCACAGAGTGAGACATAGCAACCTCCCACGAGCTGAGACGCGAAGCACACATCTAGAGGAATGGAGTGAAGCAGATAACGAAGGTCCACTAGGTAGACAACAATTTCACGCTTAAGAAGGTGGTGAACGGTTGTCAATGTAGCGAGGAGTTGAGTTGTCATGATACTATAATGAGACATCTTGAGGCACATGACTCGCAGAAATATTCCCTTAAGTGGCAAAAAGAATTACCTTTGATTCAACGATCATTGAAACTCTTTATACCAGCCTAAGGCAATTCTTGAGCGATCGTTTGGAGGGGTTCGGTAGAATGCATAACCGGATTAGAATGGATGATGTGGATTACCTTGTTGAAAACAACACAAGGGATGATTTTAGTAACTGGGGAGAAGCTCAACAGTAGAGAGTGAGTCCACTGTTTGAAAAGTTATAGCATAACCGAGTAAAACTGGGAACAATCTCGGTTAGTAACTATGATAGCACCTAATGCTTGTGCATGCTTTCAAGAGCTTGAGCATTTCCATAATCATCAAGGTTTTACCAATATCCGTGTCAAGGATCCTGGCAACACAACATACTACCATGACGAATACCGATGGAAGATGCAGATGCAAAGGAAGATAACACCTTCTCAGATTTAACCTTGGCGGGGCCAAGGGAACAAAATCTGGATGATTGACCGAGAGGCATTTAGCACTCCACCTCTAATGTTCTCCTTGATGTGCTAGCATAACCCATTCATTGAAATGGTTTAGTATCTAGAACATCAAGTAAAAGGTCGGACTTCGGAAACACAAAAATCCATAAGGCACAACTAGGGGGGTAAATCCTACGAAGTCCTTAGGGGGAGGTAGCCAACTTTCTCAATCAAGATACTACAATAACATGTCTTCCGGTTGGGTGTGTTGGCCACGACATCCACTTTACCGGTTACAGAGAGACCAATATTATAGTTCTTGGGAAACGTTCCAACCATCATATCTGCCTAAGATTCAGATCTGGTTGGTGTTAGAATAGTCCAGACCCATCAAGTCTAGAAAGAAAAATGAAAGTTTGCAACACAAATCAACGAGACGGCGTTGCGAGAATCTCGGGGAATGAACTACGGTAGCAAACTCCAAAACATGAGCTGTTTCTGCTACATACATGTGAACATGATGTCGCAGACAAGCATGACCACGTAGTAGTCTTATAATAAAACACTACCGAGTTCAGAGGGGGAACCATCATCGAGGATATCGAAGTCCTTGCATAAGTCTTGCTCTTAAGAAGACACTTCTTCTCCTTGAACGAATCAATCAGTGGCTTGGTGTGCTAGGAATACATATAGAATGAAGGTTGCAAGTCTCCGAACCACAGAATACTTCGCACGTATGCATGACCGATTTGGGATGATTCCAAAGGAAGCAACATTGACTTTCTTGAATCCACGGCGGCAACTTGCATCAAATGCACATGAACTAGAGGAAGTCACTTCTTACATCCGAACATATGCTTCATGAGCTAGCATGAACAAATGCTTTTAAAAGTTTCCAACACTAGCTTAATGTTCAACAAAACTATGGAGAAGACAAGGATGTTGTCGATGGGCTCAACAACAATTCATCCAGATTCCCATGGAGATGGAATTCCATAACTATGTGAACAAGGTTCTATTATTGGTCAGACCCAAAAGATTTAATGGTGTATGCTCGAAGAAAATTCACGAGTAAGACAACATTACGAACATCATTGGTTCTGACTTGATTTGAGGATAGCCCATACTCAAATCAAGGTCTTGGCAAGACAAAAGGTCCACCAACTGATCATGAGGATCAATCAATGAAGATATTATCTTTCTTCAACACACACACAAAGATATCCCTTTGGGATGAGCTAAATCGGACAAGCTTTTATATTCCAACTCTCCAAGTTGTTGTTTGGCTTAACCAACTAGCTCAGGGGTATCCAACACGAATTCCTGGAGAAAGGGTGGTTTACAGGAATAAACTATCTTGATCACGAACTCAACATAGCGGTCAGGTGACAACCTGGTAATACTTCCGAGAAGATATTCGGAAAATCACGAACCACCGACATGTTACTAAGCTCGAGAACAATCTTGCTTTTCAGGGCAAGATGATATGATCAAAAGAGCGAGGGATTGACAAAATCCAAACTCACTGATCGAAGAGTGCTCCCTGGAAAATGGACTAGGTAGCACAATCATCCTTAGGGTGACGATTCAATAACCAACACGCTAAAAATGAGAATGTTGTCCATTAACCACTAAGCAACGGAGTTGCTTGCAGTATTGATTTCACACACCATGATTCACTTGTCGGCATTCCGGTTACAATAACACGGAAACCGAGGAATGAACAATGATGGCAAGAAGTATTATTGCGTCAAGAATTCATAAGAGATGGTGCAATCCTCATGATATTCCTGATGTAAAGTGGGTAATACTTCAGGTGGAACAGATCAAAAGCTGGGTTGGCATTTTGATCTGCGAGGTACAACTACTTTGACCCAATCCTGGATGTGGATGAGGTACTGGAGTTTGTTTCTCCTAGTCATTCCGAATAGAATGGCTTGACGGACCACAGAAGTAAAAGGCATCGATGAACACGAATGCATGACTACTCCTGACTATCAATCGATACACGAAGGTCATGATACAACTAAAGGGGGACAACTCAAGGAACATATAACTTTCTGAGTTGTGGATGCATAGATTAGTATGTCGAAACAAGTTCAACAAGTTTCTTCCACATAACCCATGCAGAAAAGTAGAACTGGCAGAGCCACAATATAGAATGGAGAACTCATCGAGGGCACTCCTGTTGTGATCTTTTGATCCAACAAACTTCTGCCACAAAGTGGTTCATAGTATTTGGAAGAAGGTAATACCACGAACTTCGAGGACTATTGCAAAGGTTACTAATTTCCTAAAGGAACGAGCAAACACTATCAACATGAAGTAAGTAGGGTGGATCTTGGGTCAAGAACCCAGGAATAGAGTTCCTACTAACTAAGTGGCATCACGGGATACTTTTGAGAATGATGGCCAGAATCATCACACTGGGACACAAAACATGGCTAAGCTACTAGGTGATCCTCTAAGACACCTAGGGTCATAATAATAATTCCAACATATATGTCGAGGCAATAGAATACCTCAACTCATTAACCTGGCCCAAAGGAACATAAAAACCATAGGGAAAGGATTTGCAAGTGCATCAGATTGTTTTAGAAACCTGGGATGACTCGGACAGCATAACGACTATAAATGCTCAAAAAAAGATTGGAGACATGCTACAAAGATGGTGGCATAGCCACTCAGAAGTACAATACCAAGGTTTCGAGATCAACAGTTAACATACGGAAGTAGTAGGGACTGAACTGAGGCTTAAAACCAACAATCTTATAAGTCTACGGATTAGTAACATGTGATCCTGATAGAAAGAAGAGAAATCCTAGTTCCTTAACCCCGCAGGAAAGATAAGATGACTCAGATCAGAAGGGCATGAGGTATAAGGAGTAAAAAGAGCCTTACGTTCCATCCCACAATCAATTCCCTTGCATAACTAAAGAATTTCTAGACTCAACTTCGACCAGTTTGGCTTGGTAATCCCACAGGCAGTCAGGCTCTGATACCAAAGCTGTCAGGACCCCGACTCAATGCCACATCGATCTAGCGTGTAACACCTCATATCACTTTGCGGCCTCACGCATGGTATTCCCACGGGTGTCGCCTTACCCTTGCCCGGGACCGTTTGCGTCTGTTGGCACACGTATATGATAGTGTCGCTAGCATCCATATGATAAGAAGCCCGGGCTGACATGGCTAGTCGTAAACCCAAAGTGGCACAAACCTACAGGGACAGGCATCCATGACCCAGCATCGAACGTGTCGGTCATCAGCGAGTGAATCCAGGCTGTAGCACTGGGCTAGCAGGACTCCGGTGAACCGGGCTGTAGCAGGCTAACAGGACTCCGGTATTCATCGCATGACATTTCCCCGAAGGGACAGACACAAGAACGAAGAAGGACACATGCCGGCCAGCCTAAGGGTTCCGGAGCAGTAGCAAGCTACCAAGGCTCAGTGGAAACACTAGGAGACATTTCCCGGTAAGAGAGGCTACTAAGAATAAACAACTAGATAGTCAGATCCCACACATACCAAGCATTTCAATAACATACACACAATATGCTCGATATGTGCAAATACAACATGGCATCACAACATGACCCTACAACTCAATTATTTTATCCAATAGGCTCCAAGGAGCGAGATATTACAAACATGGGTCTCTCGACCCAGCATTCAGAGCATACAATTCAAAGCACAAGCGGAAGCTTAACATGTCTGAGTACAGACGTCTACAAATGAAAAAGGCTAAAAAGCCTGACTATCTACCAGATCTTGCCGAGGCCACAAGATCGTAGCTGAGGTAACAAGCTAAACGTCGAAGTCCACGCGGAACTACTAGCGAGACCGAAGTCTCTATGCAAAAACATAAAATAGGCAAACGTGAGTACAAATGTACCCAGCAAGACTTACATCAGAACTAACTACATATGCATCATTATCAACAAAGGGGATGGTGGGGTTTAACTGCAGCAAGCCAGCTTTGACTCGGTGGCTATCCTGAACTACGACTGCAAGTAACTCTTTTGAGGTGGCGCACACGAGTCCACATATTCACCAACCAATACACCACTATGGATCTGCTCCCGTCTCCCTACGAGAACGCCATCCATAGCACTCACGCTTATCTTGCGCATTTTTAAGTATCCACTTTCACTTGTCTATGAACTGTACAGGCAACCCAGAAGTCCTTTTCCACGGACATGGCTATTCGAATAGATGATGTTAACCCTGCAGGGGTGTACTTCTTCATACATGTTTCCACCACTTAGCGTCTGCACACGACATGTGCTCGGCAGACTTCAAGCAAAAGCCGACGTGGGTGTAGACCACGACCTACCTAAACACTCAAGTCTCTAGTCCAGGTTTATCACCTATTCGGGTTCCATCCATGAGGAGATCCGGCCGAGGTTTCGCTCACAGCCCCAAACAATGTGAACAGGGTTCCGTGACACCAAACGGGCGCCCGGTATACCCGGCCACGTGCCTACCGCATCACAGCCCACCCCTCCGGTCAGCACTGCGCACGGCCTCCAGCATACTACAAACACCAGAAACTACTTGGAACTCCTGGACAGAGGACAAGGGTGATTAAGAAGTCGAGCGGGGTCATATTTCAGGGCCCAATGCATGGTAGTAGCTGAATCATGGATCACAAACACAGAACTCAGTTCCTAAGGACGGCTTCAATGAGACAACCCACCATGTACTCCTACATGGCCTCTCACCGCTACCTTTACCAAATCGTGTTCACACACTTAGCTCACACATAGTAGGACATGTTCACACACCTCTGATTCATCCCCGATGAATCAGACCTGACTCAACTCTAAGCAGTAGCAGGCATGACAAACAAGCATGAATGAGTAGGCACAACATGGCTCAAACAACTCCTACTCATGCTAGTGGGTTTCATCTATTTACTATGGCAATGACAGGTCATGCAGAGGATAAAGGGGTTCAGCTACCGCAGCAGGTAACAGATGAATCGTTGTTGTCCTAATGCAGTAAAAGAGAGCAGGAGCGAGAGAGTAGGATTGTATCGAAATGAACAAGGGGGTTCGCTTGCCTGGCACTTCTGAAGATAATATAGTTCTTCATCAGTGTCATCGAACTCATCATCGGTACGTCGTCTACTGATAGGGGACAAACACCAACAAACAAAGGAGAAACACAATCAATGCCATGCAACAATATGATGCATGAAGATGACATGGCAATATGCTGTTGATTGGCCTAATGCATCTAGCAACAAGTTAAATGGGGTTGGTTTGAACACTAGGTTCAAATTCAAACTCCATATGTGAGAGTTTAAATGCCATTTAATTGATTTGACCTGATCAGCAGGTATAAGTTGTTCTAACATGCATGAAAATGGTACAGATGGATAGATTGGATTTTTCTGATCATTTTTCATATATAAATTATTTCATTTAGTGTTACGGTTGAATTTCTATGATTTTTAGAAGTTTTGGATATTTTCTGAAATAAATAAATCATTTCTGATTTATTTAAAACTCCAGAAAACATTTACTGCGTCAACATGACGTATTAGTGATGTCAGCAGGTCAATGGGCGGCCCAGGTCAAACCTGACCAGTGGGTCCCGCGTGTCAGTGTCATTAGTCTAACTAATTAAATTAGTACTAACCCTAGATTAATTAGCAGTGCTAGGACCCACCTGTCATTGACCCGGGGGTCAAACTGGGCCCCACCCGTGGTCAAATAGGGTCAGTGGGGTCAAACTCGCCGGCGACTCGACGCCGGCGAGGCCCGAGACGGCGGCGCGGCTCGGAAATCCCCCCACGGGTGTCCAAATGGGCGGCGGAGAGGCTCTACGGGTGCAGCGCGATGAGGCGCGTCTAACGGGGCAAGCGGGAGCAGCTGGGGTGGACCGAGCTCGTCGGAAGCGAGCTCGCGGCGGCGGCCGGAGTTCGGCCAACGGCGGGTTAGGCGATGCAGGGCGCCAGGGGAGGCGTTGGTGAGTGCTACGTGCTCCTGGTGAGGTGTGGAGCACGGTGGTGTGCCCGGCTTCGAGCCACAGTGGCTCTGACCATGGCGGTGAGGAACCACGGCGGCGGTGGCTCTCGGCCCCGGTGGTTAGCACGGCTACAGCGGCCTTACAGGGCAAAGGAGAGGGGGAATCGGTTCAGGGGCTCACGGGGATCATGCAGGGAAGGTCAGCGAGCTCGGGGAAGCACGAACAGCGGCGAATCGACGATGAGGTTGACAACGGCCGAAGGTTAAAGATGAGCTTGAGGACGACGCTGCAGGGCTTCCGGAGGGGCGTGGATCGGTGGGGAGGAAGAGGGGGGGTCGAGGCGGAGCTCCTGAGCCCAGCGGCAGGGCGAGGGGTGGCCGGTGGCCGCAGCGAACGGCGTCGGTGGCGATGGTGGCGCTCGGGCATGTGGTGCAGAGCGAGAGAGAGGAGGGGATGAGGACGAGGAAGTGGGCGAGAGGGTCCGGGGTGATGCATGGCGACGCATGGAGGCGTCCAGGGCGTTGGGGACGCAGGCAGCCAGGCAGGAGGTGGCTCGGGCGCGTGTGCACGCGCGACGAGCACGCGCTCTGCCTACTGGCCTGGGGAGGAAGACGACAGGGGAGGTGGAGGTGGGCTGGGCCAGCACAGGCTACAGTGCTGGGCCGCACAGTAGGTTGCCAGGTGAGTGTCTCTCTTTCTTTTATTTGTTTCTGTTTTCTATTTCTATTATTCTGTAGTCTTTAGGGCTTTATTAAAAATGCCAGGGCATTTCCAAAAATCATGAAACTGTTCAATGCCACTGTTTGGAATATAACCAACAGTAAACATTTTAGTTTATGATTATTTGAGCATTTAAAATATTGTATAGCATTTAAATGCCCAAATGCAAATAGAGTATGATTTAATTCAGAGCCCAATATGTCCTGCAAAAATATAAACCATTTTTGGTAGATGCTTCCAGCTCAAACAAAAAATGTTGAACATTTTAAGAGGGCATTTTGGGTTCAATGAAAAAGATTTTATTTTGACCCTAGTTGGATTCATTTGGTGCTAGGGTTTAAACAATCCCCATTTCAAGTTTCTTTAAATTTAAACATGATGCATGGATGCTTATGCCGAGACAAGCAAGGCCTGAAATGGGGACGTGACACTGCAAGGAAAATGTGTTCGTCTGCCGTCCTCCTCACAGGGAATGTTCGCCACATAAGTGACTAGCACCCTTGGTTTTCAACCGAGAGGTCTTGGGTTCAAGTCCGAGGAACTCTCAATTTTGTCCTCCTTCCTTCCTCGCATAAAAGGGAAGAAAATCAAAGACTTGGGAAGGCGTACAGAACAAGCTAGTGTACCAGTAAAGAGACGTTGCTGAGTTTTAGAAAAAAGAAAGACGTGCTCCTGTAGCCTGTTCGGATCCAAACCTAGACTATGACTATATATGGTGCTATGCTACTCTGCAAGTAATGAAACTGACATATCCAACGTTCGCTTCTCCTCTTCTCTACTTACTCTGCCTAGCATCAGAAGCTCTGGCCGCAACAACCATGTCCGCTGGCTGCTCGTCCACCTGCTCTTCAGCAGGCAACAACTAGATATGCGCCAAGTCGCCACCCGTACCATCACCTGTGGGTCTCATCACACCCCCGCCGACACACGCACCGCAGCCAATTGCTCATCGCAACCCGCTGCCGTTGGTGTGGTGCCACTGCTGCAAATCACGCAGAGTCATCCGTCGCATCTCAACCACAATCCGCAACCCTGGCTGAGTCTTCTACAAATGCCCAAATCATGGGGTAATAATATGTTTAAGTGTTGTTCTGCTGCTTTCAGTTGCTGATTTTTAATAGTTTGGTTGATGATCTTCCAATTTGATTTGTGCAGAAAAGGGAAGATTCGTGTGATTTGTATTTCTGGGAAGTTGTTGATGTGGGGGAATGCAACTACGCTGATTATTTGGTTAGCCGAGGAATCCCAATACCAGCAGGTTGGGGTGTTGGACAAGTAACTGAAGGAATGATAGAAGAGGAAGATGCAGAGCAGAAGGTTAAAGATGTAGTTCCTCTGATCATGGCCAAGCAACAACTGCTGAACGGCCTTGACAGCAATGATGATATGAAAGAGCTTGTAAAGATAATGGGCAAAATCGATGTGCTCTGTAGGATGATTGTCTCTTTATTTGCAGTGTATGTAGCACTTGTGATGTATTCAGTGGCTACGACATGAGCACTTTGCTGAAACTAGTAATGAATGAAACCTATGTAGCAGGCTGGGCGTAGTGTTGTGAACATCTAATGATTTCTATTAACGAAAATCAGGGGGTATCCCCTTTTGCTCATATAAATAAATAAATAGCAGAGGCCCTGTCGGGTCAGCTTTGTTCTCATTCGAAGACGTCGAGCAAATTGCAGTCCAACAGCAAACTATGTCATCAAATTCAAGTTTCATAGCCAAATATGAGTACAACTAAACAACAATGTCAGCATGTTTTAGTTGTCATACAATCACCAAACACAAATCAGCATACATAACAAGTGATGTTCTCACAGCAAAATACTAAACAACATGTTCATCAGGTTTCAGTTGTCATAGCAAACACAATTTCACATAGTAGATAAAAAACGTCTTCTAATAGGCAAATACGACAAAAACATTGTAATCATCATCCGCAGTAGCAGCGTCAACATCTTCGCCATGTGTATTAGTCTGAATCATAATTCCTCACGGTGTCATCTTCTTCTTCGTCCTCAACGTCCTCGATCGTTGGCTTCTTCTTGATCAACTCTTGTATGTGCACATCACGACAGGCAATCTTTTCGCCGGCGTCATTGATGTGATGGTTCTCAAAGATATTAGGAACATTTGTGTTATCTTGTACATCAGGAGCAGTGTAAGCACCATCTTGTTGTGCAACTTCATTAAATGAATTCCTCTGCTCAAACCTTTGCAATACTCTCCGGTCATCGCTACGTGCAAATGTGTCTTCCAAGAAAAATATCTGTGTTGCTTGATTTGCCAAAATAAAAGGCTCGTTGGTCTGGTACGCCGCCTTGACATTGATGGATTTGAAATAATCATCAGCTCTGGGTTTTGCGATCCTGGAAAACAGGTTATACCAACGACATCACAACAGAACCACACACCGATGATCCTCGAAACTGGAGATATACTGCAACTAAACAATGTCTGTTATGTTAGCATACATTTCAGTTGTCTCTTTGTCATACGTATCCATGCTCATGATGTCACTGTTTTGTGTCTTCCTGCCTTCGTCTCGTGCAAGGGTGTTGTAGCGCACATCTCCAACAATGCAAGATTCATAATGTCTTACCCGAGTATCAGGACCCATTGCTAGTGAGTAAAGGGCATCATCAACTGCCTGCCCATCCTCCCACATCTTCTTAACCTATGGTTAGAAAATAGACAAGCTGATCATCTTATGTACTCAATATATTATAAAAAACTGACAGTGCACTTCAAAAGCTTACATGGTTCTTGAACCATTTCGCAAATCCTGCCATAACCAGTTTGTCAATGTTTCTTGGATTTTGCGGCAGTAACTCCTCTTTGTAGATGCTGCACAACATAGTGATCGCGTCAAACATCTAAATATATAAGAATGTGCTGCAAGTTTAGTAGATTACGATGTATAAGCTGCAGTACTGCACTTACTTGATATAAGGTAGTATCTCAGGACAGTTATTCAACACATACCAAACCATTTTGTCCAAATCTTTAGGTTTGTCCTCTTGTCGACTCTTCCCTGTAACTCGAACAGAATAATCGAAAACATTGAGCCCGGGATTGTCTTCACCCACCTCTTTGCTAAGCTGATCAGCTGTTTCAATGTATTTTGAGCAGAATGTTAATGCTTCTGTAGCAATGTAGGCCTCTGCAATGGAACGCTCGGGTCTAGCTCTGTTCCTAACATAGCCCTTGAAAGTGCCTAGCCGCATTTCAATAGGGTACATCCAGCCATACTGTACTGGACCTCTAAGTAGTGCCTCATCAGGTAGATGAACAGCCAAATGCACCATCACATCAAAGAAGGCTGGAGGATATATCTTCTCAAGGTCGCATAGGATAGTTGGTATCTTGTCTCTAAGACGCTCCAAAGCATCTATCCTGATATTTCTACTGCAGAGTTCCCTAAAGAATTGTCCCAACTCTGCAACTGCTTTGTATAAGTCAGGGCGGCCCAATCCTCTAAGGATAACAGGTAAAACCCTTTGAAGTAGGACGTGGCAGTCATGAGTTTTCAACCCTTGTAACTTGTTTCCATCTGCACTGACTCTCCTTTCAGGGTTGGAAGCAAATCCATGTGGGAATCTCACACGTGACAGGACCTCGCAGAATTCTTTTCTTTTTACCTTGTCCAAGACATACACAGCTGGTGCCATATCCCGTGGTTTACCTTCATCTTGCACCTACAAATCCTTTCTGATGCCCAGGTGTGTCAAATCAATCCTAGATTTTAAGGTATCTTTCATCTTGCCTTCAATGTTAAGAAGTGTGCCAATAATGATGTCACATATATTTTTCTTGATGTGCATCACATCAAGATTATGCAGCAGATCCAAATCTTTCCAATACTCCAAGTCCCACAAAGTGGACCTGCGGGTAAAAAATAATCTCTCTTCTACCGTGCCACGCTTCCTTTTCCCGTTACCATTACCAGGATGGTTTCCTGGTGTAATATGCCTGACCTTCTCTAATTCCACTTGCAACTCATCGGCGGTGAGCCTCTTTGGCGCATCACGGTTTTCATGCTTTGCATTGAACACATGTCTTCGGTATTTTCTAGGATGCGGCTGGTCCTTGGCAAGGAAACGATGGTGTCCAATGTAACAGATCTTGCTAAGTATTGCTTATGACAACGGATTCCCGTCACAGCGAACACATGCATTGTAACCATGTGTCGTTCGCCCTGACATAGTGCCCAAAGCCGGATAATCATGGATGCACCAAATTACAACTGCACGCAGAAAGAAATCAGCTGGTGGGCTGCTATATAGGTCTCGAGTGAGAACACCCTTCCATAGCTGTTGAAGTTCCTCCACAAGAGGCTCCATGAACAAATCAAAATCCTTTCCAGGACTTTTTGGACCTGAGATGAGCAAGGCCATCATGTAGTTTAATTCTTTGGTGCAGACATTTGGAGGCATGTTGTAAGGGATAACAAGCACTGGCCACATGCTATATGTGGCGCTCTGGTGGCCAAATGGGTTAAATCCATCTGAAGCTAAGCCAAGTCTAATGTTTCTCGGGTCAGCAGCAAACTCTTTGTGTTTATCATTGAAGCTTTTCCACTCACTACCATGAGATGGATGGCTCATTACATTCTGATCTCTGTACTCCTGGTTCCTAGAATGCCACAGTACATCCTCTCTTGTTTCAGCATCATGAAACAACCTCCGCAATCTTGGTGTAATTGGAAAATGTCTCAGAACATTATGAGGAACCCTCTTCACAACATCGCCATCTTTCCATCTTGATGATTTGCATTTCGGGCATTCACTTAAGTTGGCATAATCCTTCCAGAATAGAACACAATTATTCTTACAAACATGGATCATATCATATCCAATTCCAACTGCACGAAGGAAATTCTTCATTTTACTGTAGGTGTGTGGCAGCTCAGACGCATCTGGGAAAGATTTGCGAAAAGCAACCAACATCGCATCGAATGATTTGTTGGTCATCCGATCAGATGTCTTCACTTGAAGAAAGGTGACCATAGCTGAGAATACTGACAGCTTATTTCCTGGGGTGACAACAACGTTGCATTGTTCCAACATGCGGGCCCACCATTTTTCTTCTGCAGGTGAAAGTTCACGGAATGCACGAGCATTTCGTAGCATTGTTTCAATGTTGGTCAAACTCACTGGCTCCGCCACCACCACCTCCTCCTCGTCTTCCACCTGAGCATCAGGCAAATCAAGATGGTGATCTGCTGCTTCCACGTAGTCAATAACATTGACGTTCACAGCTTCACCATGATGAACCCACCTAGTATATGTGACCGACATCCCATACAAGTGTAGATGATTTCGCACAGTTGACTGGGGTCTAACTGAATTCATACAACTGCTACACGGGCAGAGCACATCTGATTTCGGACCACCATACTCAGCTCTGATAAAGTTCATGAAGTTTTCAACCCCCTCGACATATGCAACGGAGAATCTTCGAGCAGAAGTTATCGAAGTCCTGTCCATCTGTTAGACATACAAATTAGTTCTTCTACTAGATATTACAGGAAAAACATATATGCTTTTTTATGAAGTCCAGAAAAAATACCTAGGTCAATGTCTAAAGCTATGGCAAGATATTTGGACGAGCAGATCTAAGTAACGAAATATATGTAAAGCTAATTCAGCAAACATATTTGAGTGCTAAATTATGGCAGGCTGTTTTAGCAGTCAATGAGGCCGAGCACACAACCATTGAACTATCGAAGGCCATCGCAGCAACAAAGATCGAGTATAAAACGTTGTAAAGCTATTTCACCTAACAGATTGGCTACTAGACCATGGCAATCTATGTCACAATAAATATATGGCAGGATATTTTAGCAACTAATCGGCCCTGGCATGCCATCTCAGCAAACTACTTCGGCAAGGAAGCTTGAGTGCAGAACAGGGCAAGGAAGCTTCTTAAGTAGAGCATATTGACAGTAAACTACTTCGGCAAACAGTGAGATTAACAACGTCTATCAGCTAACATTCAACGCTATACCGACATGAACGGGCCTCAGTCTAGAATGCGCGTACCGTGGGAGAAGCTGACCGCCGTGCGTCTCCACACAAACGTCGCTAGCGGTGCCGGCGCTGACCGTCGTGCGCCTCCACAAGAACGTTGCCAGAGGTGGCAGCGCGGCTAGAGGACGGCAGTCTATGAGAGCATACTGTGGGAGCGAGAGGATCACCATGCGTCCCCTCGATGAACCACGATGCTGACGTATCGGCGCGGTGGGGAGGGCAGCTTTGGCGGAGCGAATGGAGTGGAGG
>NC_057807.1:382094912-382103061 GCF_018294505.1 Triticum aestivum
TGGGGGGAGTTTGGCGCATGGTCGGTTTCTCAAAATGCAGTCCCACGTGTCAGTGAAGAGGCAAGCCGAAGCGCGTTCCGTTTGCATGAGCCGTGTGCAGGACCGAACGTGTGTGGGGGTGCAATGCGACCGCGACAGGAGTGTTGTGAGTGTACCGCCTTTTTTCCTTTTAAACTAGGTGCTTCGCCCCCTCAAAAAAAATGTTGCTTCGCGCGATCCATCGATACTACTAATAGTAATCCGGTAATCTTGACTAAACCGGCGCGGCCGGGTCTTTTCCCACGCGATATGCTGGGAGGTTGGCTTAGTTGGGTTTTCTTAGATTTGTCTCGGTTCAATAAAAAGCAGAGTTGGTGATGATGGTGTGCCTGTCATCCTGCAATATAGGCCGTCCGATCTATATCTAACGGATAGGAAGGAAACTATGACAATTTACCCGCACTCCTCTCCACATTTGCAGATAAGGCTTTCCCTCGTTCATCCTTTTCTCCCACAAGATCTTGATCTTCTGTGCAACGCACGGGCATCTTGCTAGTACTCCTACAATATGTATATTATTGTGAAAGTTCATATACACCGGCCGAGATTAATGCAAACACGATAGATTTTCATTACATTTTGAACTTTTATAGGACAGAAAAATAAAAGAAACCCGACCCTAAACCTATTCTACGGCGGCGACCGAGGTCCTCCATCTGCGATCTCTATGTACGGGGGCGGGGTTCAAGACCCGTGAAGTGAAGGTGCGGTCTCCGGCGAGGAAGAGTAGACCACGGAATACAGACCGGCTAGTTGGCACACCATGCCCTGCCGCCTCCCATGCCCTACTCATCCTCGGAGGAGTTCTCGACCTCGGCGGTGCCAGATGTTGGACGGCGGCAAGTAGGACGCGTGGCTGACGGTGCTCCCATTGTCGGCCGCCAGCGTGGCCACCGCTTGTGCGGTCGCGTCCGCGTCCGGCTATGCCGCTATTGCGTCGCGAGAGGCGACTTGAGCGAGGGCGGCGACCTCGGGCTTCATCCCCGAAGACAAGCTCTCCCGCAGAGCATTCACACTTGCGGTCATGGAGGATGTGGTGCCAGGTAGGAGGACGATGCGCTATGGTGTGGAGGTTAGCTGGGCGTTGCCGCTTTAAGTAGCGCATTCTGGTGAGGCCAAGCGTCCAAGTGCGTCATTAAGTCACCGGAGTTGGTTCCTCGGGCACCGAGCCTCTTAACGACGACATACGAATGGACGGCATGAATGCGGGCAGCTGGCGCCGGCTGGGAACGCACCGCGCGACGACGCGAGGGACGAGGGCTTTGGTGTGCTAGGGTAGTCAGCTGCGGTTGTGGCAACGTTGGAGATGCCCTTTGCTCAAATGCGATCCCCACATGTCATTGAAAAAGCAAGACGCCCCGGCATGGTCTTAGGTCCAGAGGATGCAGTTGGCCGCGCTACACCACTCCGCGGACGCGTCGCAACGACCCGTGCATCCTCGCCGAGCCAGGTGTTGGGGTGTGTTTGGATTGTGGCCAAAGTGCATCTTACCAAAATTTTGGTCATGACCCAAAGATTGGTCTTTGTTTGGATGATTGCCATTTCTTTGGCATGCCAATGAACTCTAGCCAACTCTAGTTCATTTTTCTTGCCAATGTCGGCCAACTCATGGGCAACCAATACCTCAACCAAAATTTTGGCTACCCAATGCTTTGATGGGGCAACCTTGGGCACAAACTAAACATACCGTTGGTCGTGCCACATCACTAACGCCACCCTCGGCACACTGAAATCGACCGTGTCTATTGACGATATGAGCGTGTCGCTCACCGCGGTCGCCGTGTCCAGAGGCGGTGCTGGAGCTGCGCCCCATTGTTGGCCCTAACGACCCACATGAACGGTTGTTGGTGGCGAGGAGGTCGTGGGCCAGCTCCTCCATTGGACTAGTCTGCGCTACGTCGTCCCGACGGGTGTGCCCCACATGTCGGTTTCCCTGTTTTCCCGGCCATATTCGAGCGTTAGTGCTCCGCGTTGCGCATTAGACCTTTCACTATGTAGGCCAAGCGAGACAACTTATTGTTTATTTGAGCCGTTCAAGTGTAATCATGTGGCGTTTGCTTATTTCTCATTCCTCTCCAACCCTCTTCTCCATCGATCATGTCGCCCTGCAGTCGAGTCCATCCTCCCGCATGCCTCATTTGAACATTCCGCCGAGCATCATTCGCATGTACCCACCCTAGTCCTCTTTCAATAGATCTCCGGACCCCGAGATGAAATCGAGAGGGAACGAGTGGGGGCACGTGATACCTAAGGCGGATTCAAAATTTTGAACCGGTGATCATAGCACCCGCAAATCATATAAAAAGGGTATTCAATGTTCGTTTCATTTTTTAATGTACAATATACTCCCTCCTATCCTTTCTACTTTACATATAAGTTATATGTGTAGTCAAAGTATCTCTACTATGATAAAAAAAGGTATCAACATTCAACAACGCCCAATCAATATTGTTAGATTCGTACGTACTCCTAGATTTGTACTCGAGATGGTTTCCAATTTGACTATTGACAAGATTAATACTACTCCTTTCACATAGGTGAGTAAGTCATCTTAGGCTGTGCACCGTGACCAAGGAGGAGGGGAAAATGAGAGACATTAATGTTTATTTGCTAATTAATAGTATTGCATGCAATGAACTAACCACTGCATGTCATGTTTGATAGTCTCAGGTCATTAAAAGCATGCACATCCTCATCTCTTATTGGTTGATATGTCAAAAACACGAAACGAGGTAGAAGTTAATGCACCGCGCCTACTACCTCCGTCCTGGTTTATAGGTCCCCTTTGTAGTTTGTGTCAAATTTTGACTAAAGATTTAACTAACAAAATGTTAATGCATGTCAAGAAAAATTATCTCATTGGATTCGTATTTGAACATAGTTTTCAAAAATATAATGTTTGGTGACATGCGTGAACATTTTCTTAGTTTAATCTATGGTCAAAATTTGGCACGAAACACAATGGGGACCAATAAATCCGGACGGAGGTAGTACGTGTTTTGGGATTATTTGGTTTTCGTAAGATGACTTACACACCTAGACGGAGGGAGTACATGAGATGTATAATGTGAAAATTATATCATTGGAAACTCCTTTCAGATACGAAATTGACCTCATGCTTTGTGTAAGTTGCATGTCATATATTATTACTCTAACATGTGGTCAAAGTTAGCCTCGAAAAACGCATTAGACCCTGTATGCTTTGTGTAAGTTGCATGTCATATATTATTACTCTAACATTTGTGTAAGTTGCATGTCATATATTATTACTCTAACATTTGGTCAAAGTAGTATAGTGGAAGTGGATCCTATGACGTAGGTATCCCTGCCTTACCCTCCCTTTCGGTCACTTACTGGCGGACCCCATGCTTGCTAGGCCCCGCATGTCAGTTACTCAATGGGTTCGGCCACGTCATGGGATCCTCATCCGTAGTATACTCCCTCTGTTTTTATTTACTCCGCATAAAATGGAGGGAGTGGTGGTATAATAAATGACGCGGGCGGGGGAGGGGGAGGGACGTCGGTTTGCTCTCAACTGCGGTCCCACAAGCGAGCGAAAACGCAAGACGAATCGCGTTCCATTCGGTGAGCGACATGGAGGGTCCAACGTGCCGAGCTGCAACGTGAACACGACAAGAGCGATGTACATTCAAAACCGATTGACTGGTCGTCACCGGAACCACTATTCACACCAGAACCTTCGCTGCTCGGCCTACGCCAGCCACTGCCCTAAAACCACACCAAATCTCTAGCCCATTCCCCCACCTTTCGATGCCCTAGCCCGCATCAAGCGTCCCCTAATTCACCGGAAAGCCATGGTGCGCCGCAATATCACTTACTACAAGATCCTGACGCCGGAGCACCGCACAGAAATCGCGGCGGCGGTCGGCGCCACAGACCTCCGTTCCCAAGCTCGCTTTGCGGCGAGCCAATCCCCGAGTTCTCTGGAGCCAAGCTACGAGGAGGAGGAAGCCAATCCAATGTTCACTGCAGAGGTCGCGGCACAGAAGGCCCCCGATGGGTATGAGATGATGGACGTCGACTTCGTGCCGGCATCCGAGTCCCCCATGGTGCAGGCGGACCAGAGGTTCAACATGGCGATACTAAAGGAGGACCGGAAGGCAGAGGCTCAACTCGACGCGGAGCGCGCGCATGCCGCTGCCATCGAGGCTCTCCTGCAGGCGGAACCGGATGTCGTGGATGTGAACCGGGCGGCGGAGGCTCAACTTGAGGCAGAGCGCGCGGATGCCGCTGCCATTGAGGCCCTCCTGCAGGCAGAACCGGACGTCCTGGACATGAACCGGGCGGCAGAGGCTCGACTCGACACAGAGCGCGCGGATGCCGCTCTCATGGACGCCCTCCTGCAGGCGGAACCGAAAGTCCTAGACTTGAACCGGGCGACGGAGGCTCGACTCGACGCGGAGCACGCAGATGCCGCTGCCATCGAGGCCCTCCTGCAGGCGGAACCGGACGTCCTCGACTTGAACCGGGTTGTGCTCTCGTCTGTGCAGAGCGCCCGCACGCTCTGCTTGAATGAGTAGCTGGAGGCCGAGGACAACCACGGTGCGGAGACACACGTCGGCAGCGACGGCTGGTTCGCGCCGGCAGCCAAAGCCGACGAGGCCGTCTCTTTCCGCGAGTAGTGATAGTTTTTCTTTATGTTGTTGTTTTTATGGATCTTTTGCCGTGTAAAAACATACTATTTGTTATGCAAGTCGCCTGACTTGGGTCAGTCTACCATCTCAGGCGGTTGGATGAATATCCTACGTCTCCAAACCCTTCTTTCCTTCTTCCTCACCTCTTCTTCTTCCCCAACAGACCACCGCATGGGCCGTACGGATACTCCCCAACATGCGGTTGGATAAACATACTCTATGAATGAAAATTATGTGTCAACAATAGGATGGCTGAGTTTGGTTTGTTCACATGCAACATCACATGTCAGTGAGGGTGCGTTCCCTTGGTTGGGTTTGCAGCGTGCAGGAGCGACTGTGTGAGGGTGCGGTGCGACTGCGGCGTGCAGGAGCGACCGTGTGAGGGTACGGTGCGACCGCAACAGCCATGCGCAAGTGTACCTCCTTCTCATTTTGAAAACTTTAGGCAAGCTTGGCAAAAATGTGTGGCGAAGTTTGGCAATGCAAGGCCTAGACCCAAACAAGATAAGTACGTACGTACTAGGAGTACTAGTGTTAAAAAAGAAAGGCGGGGTTTTCCTTCGATACAAATCCTCGTTTCACATGTCAATTAATGTGTATTTTTTTCTCGAAAGACCAAAGAGCTAACCATCTCACTCCTCATCGCTTGATTAATGCAGCGCCATGCAAACGAACCTTCTCACTTCCGCATGCATGCAGGGGATATTAATGTCGTTGGTTGCTAACCCCATCAATTTTGCCTCGATTAGTGTTAGTGGCCCTTTGCAAATTGTAGTTTTGATATACTGGCCTTGTGTACAAAAAAATGGAGGTAGTAACTATATTTGAATTCCTTGCCCATTGCGGTGACGTCGACGATATTTTTTTGTGGTTTGGCGAAGTGCGTTTGACGGAGAACACCATTGAGGGAGACCACGGTAAGTCGTTCGCAAGTGCCGCCTGCAAGCCAAGACAACCGCCTTATTTGCATCCAGAAAGTCCTTTAATAGTACTACTACTAGGAGTACTAGTGCGGTGAGATGGTTTCTCAAAGAAGACGATGGAGAAGCGGAGTCAGCGAAGAGTGAAATGATGGTTGCTTCGTTCGTGCTTTGTGATTTGACACCTCACTGCTTTGTGATTTGTGATAGAAGGGACAGGGGAGTAGACTCTGTGCTCTATACTATACTACATGCGTCCAAGCATGGGAGAAAGAGGAGAGACGTTGCATTTTTCTATTCCTTCAATCAATCAATCAGGGAGCTTCGGTTCCATCTTTTTGGCTTTGGAAACACCGTCCACAATGGTTCCCACGATGCAAAGAGCTATTTTCACATTTGGCTACACATTGTGGATGCCCTTAACCGTACCACTTGGTTTTGCTCCTGTGTGCTATCTATACAAATCTCAATTAAATTGATCTAAAAAATTATAGAATCAAAGATTAGTAAAAAGGAGGTGATTTTGCCGCGCGGATGGCGGGGGAGGTTTCTTATTTTTGGAGGACGTTGTCCTGGCGGTTTGCTAACATGCGGTCCCATGTGTCAGTGCTTTACCATGCTGATCCGCGTCCCACATGAGGCAGAACAACGGCAGAAGCAACACGTGGTTAAGTTGAAGAAGATGAGGGAGAAGCGGATTCAGCAACGAGTGAAATGATGGTTGCTTCGTCCCTCCAACTTCTTTTTTTAGCATTATTTCTTCGTCCCTCCAACTTAACTGCGGGAAAGGTGCATCTTTGTGATTTGACGCCTCATTGCTCATTACTACGCCGGCGCCATGACTGGGGTGCTTCACCCCGGCTGCTCTGCACTATATTCCGGTATTGCACGTGGACCCGGTAGCTTGATGTCCCACATGTCAGCGAAAGGGACTAGAAGATTTATGAAAGCAAGCGCTCCACTCTTACGACGGAGGAGTAGACGACACGACGGCCCAGTGAACTGTCACTTGTACTGTATAGTACTATAGTTTTGCTGTTTCGCACGATCCATCGATACAAACCCGATTAAACAGGAAAGGGCGGGATTTTTCCCGCGCGGTAGATGATACTGGCCATACATTTCAAAGGCAATTTTAATGTATGCAAACTGAATAATTATAAGTAACAATACGATATCTAGTAAAACTAAAAACACATATGATTTATTGTGTTAGAGTGTAGTAGTAGTGCTGTATTGCATAGTTGTTAGATGTAACATGCGAGAACGTGTAGAGATGTAGTTTTGGAGGGCCTACAGAGAGAAAATCATAATACGGCCACCGAACTTCAGAATAAGCTGATTACGGTCGCTATATACGTTTTGCGGTGATTATCCGGTCACTTGCTCACAATTCAGCATCGGATTGCACTCTGTTGACCGCCCAAATAGTCCGCGTGGCGCCATGTTGACTAGTTAAATTGACCACGTTCCTTGTGGGTCCCACCTGTCAGTTCGCATAGGGAAAAGGTCAGATAAACACAAATTTACGCAGGCGCGACAAGGCTCCAACCCGTGCGCGGGAATCACCTGGTTGTGTATGTGTTTGTCACGGCCTGATGTGTGCGCATGCACGTGTAGGTTGAGCACTTGAGCATGAGAGTGTGTGTTGGTCGTGTGGTGTACTGGTGTGTGCATGCATGCGTGCATGTGTGTGTGTGAGTATTGCGTGCGTGCGTGGCTGCGTGTGTACATGTGAGTGTTGCGTGCCTGCGTGCATGTGTTTGTGTGAGTGTTGCGTGGATGGAGTTCGTGTGCATGCGTGCGTGTGTGTATAATCACCACACCAGCTCCTGTGTGTTAAAACAGACGGCTCAGCATACCAATACAAGTCCACCTTGTCCGCTGTGCCCGCGGTCATGACTTCGAACCACCGTCAAAATATTTTTTTGTCGTTTGTTTTCATTCTTACTAGCAAGATGCCCGTGTGTTACACGTAACATCAAGATGCATTTGTATGACTTGTTTATCTTGTGAGAGAAAAGGATGAATGAGGGAAGGCTTTATTTGCAAATGTGGAGAGGTGTGTGGGTACCTTTTTGCAAAATTGCCATAGTTTCTTTCCTATCCATCAGATATAAATCGTACGGCCTATATTGCAGGATGGCAGGCACACCATCATCACCAACTCTGTTTTTTATAAGAGTGTATTTTATATTTTATGTATTTTATAGTAGTGTAGATGTAGAGTAGATACAAGTCGACAGGTGGGCACGATGGTAGTGAGATAATGTGATGCAACACTAGAGGTGCTACGTGGAGCGTTTAACTGGTCAACTAGTCATGTCATGAGCAAATACAAAGTTGTACGGTGAGCCTGTGACTGTATAATAACCACTAAACATAAACGGTGACCGTAATGAGTGGATTATGAAGTCCAATGTATGTATCGTGCTTTCGCTTCAAATACAATGATCGTCATTTCATATATCGTGAGAGAAAGATGAAACACGCGTGGATTTTCCGGGGGCTTACTTTTAGAGGACCTGGAGATAG
>NC_057807.1:382103800-382125281 GCF_018294505.1 Triticum aestivum
TGGTCTAGAGAGAGAGAGACGAATATGACATCACAACAAGAGATTCCATTCCCTTGAGTGTGTATATGCAAGGGGGGAGGGAATAGAGGCACCAGGAGAAATTTTCTGTGTGTGTGCTGTTTGTGTTGGTATGTGTGGGTGTGAGAAGATAATGAGACGTGGGGGCAGAGGGTGTGTCACTGCGTGAGGTCCGGTGGGTCGAGGTGAGGCCCTTCGTTCGGTTCCGTCCTGCGCCATATTGGTCGGCCCATGACACATTTAGGAAGACCCATGGATGACTAGTCATACAAGACAAATATAGCAGAATTGTGAAGGACTCTGTGTCCACTAACAAAGCTGGCTAGGATTTGTAACCCTAGGTTCTCGGACTAAGGTAACCCATTTATCTTTGATATTACTATTCATCCAACCTAACTTTAAGGGGCATCCTACATAATGCTCTGCTAGAATCATACTCGTCGATTAGGAAGAGAGGTGTGAGATAATGCGTGAGAGACAGGCGTAAAGATAATGTGCGTACATGAGACACGTAGGCAGGTCCATGTATATAGAAAGGGTCGATGAGGATTGTGCGTGTGTATGTTTGCGAGAGGAAGAGTGCTTGTGATAAAGGTTAGTGAAAACAGTTGTAAATGGTTATGAGAGGGAGGGAGGGTTATATCTATAGCATGTGTGCAAGAAAGACACCTCGGGAGAGAGTGTGTGAGCATGTGTGAGAGACCACCGATGGAAGTGAAACTACACGTAGAAGACTGCTCTACACATTGATTAAAGATATAAATTGTATCCAAATATTAGGATGGGATCATGATATTTGCAATTCGCGTAAGGAGCGGTCATTGATCCATCAGACATCTAGATTCTATCAAATTTGAGCATGTCTATGTTATTATTCGACACAATTGATCCACATAGTTAGTATTTTGAACTCCAGACAATGCATCGCTTTAGCAATCGAATATAAACGTGAGTATAGTTCATGTTGTGTGTGTAAAGCACATTATACATACGAAAGTTACACAATGGACATTTATAAATAGCTACCTATGAACTAGCATACATTTGAATTCAACCTAAGGTGGTTTAAAAAATCGAATTCAACATGAAGTCCATTCAATTATTTGAATTTGATATCATGGCATTTGTAAACCATACCTAAACTATGGGGGTACCAATCTTTGCTATGATTTTGTACATAATAGCATATGTAGTCGTGTACAAAATAGATTCAAATTTAGCTCCTCCATTCCAAAATAATCGTAGTTATAGGATTTTCAAGTGTCAAAATTTCAAAAGGAAGCGGATAATTTAATGAGGTTTTCAAACATACAAGGTCAAATATAACGTTGTCTATTTAGGTCAATCCTCATAGTTCAAGAGTACTCTAAACGTGAATGCTTGTGTTTCAAAATTTCGAATGAAGTGCCAAAAGAGCCTCTACTCGCCTGAAACCGCGTGAGACCAATGTTTGGTAGTACAAGGAAATTACTTTTCTAATAACTCCGACCCGTGAAACCTACCGGCCCGACGTCCAAAGGTCTAAACCGGGGTAGGTTTGTAGCTTCATCTAGACGCCACGCAACCGCCTCTGAAAAACATTCATACACAATGGCCGCCTAAGCACACATGCGCGCGGCCAAAATTGCTCCCGCCCACTATTTGGGACACCTGGGATTACCATCCTACCCCCGACCCGCAGTAGGTCCGAAATTTAAGAGGGGGGCAAAGTTTGTACTTTCCCCAAATTTCAGACAAGCGCGTCCCATCTTCTGTTCAAAAAAGCCAAAAACAAGCGCGTCCCAGACCGAAACATGGTTCCCCCCACCCGTCTGATTCCCCATTCGTACTCCGTGGGCACCAAAACTACCTCTCCACCAGCCGCGAAACCCCGGCGTCCTCCGTCCGCCATCCCATCCCACCCATCAACCGCCGCCCTCCTCCATCATGCCGGAGCCGATACCCCGACGTCATCGTCCACCGCAACCTCAACCGCAACGCCCTCCACGGCTAGTAGTTGAAGCCGAGGCCAAGCCGTCCGTACCCGAGCCAGTTCAACCACACCGTCCTGTGCCTCACTGCTGCCGCTTCAACTTCGCCACCCTCCACCGCACCGGAGTTGTTCCTGCTATGCCGTCCTTCGCCGCCTCGGATCTGCTTCCCCTCCGCCGACATACGGCCACGGCAACACAGTCAACAATTTGGCCATGGGTTCGTCCAAGCCTGCACCCTCCAGAACATCAGTTTCCCCGGTAAAAGGAAGAAGATCGATGCGACATGTGGAGGTGACCACACCGGCAACCGAAGAAGGTACTCCTCTTCCCTTATTCGTGCAAATCTTACGTCTCTGCTTGCACGGTATTCATCCCACAGAAGACACTAGTTAACCGCTTCTTCTTGATACTAGATGTTCCTAGTAACTCGCGATGCACAAGGTTTCTCCTCATATACTATTTCACCTTAGCTAGAGGTCCGTCGCCCCCCTGAATTTCAATTTCTGGCCAGTTGATTCCCAATTAACGGAAGCATTCCCCGGTGTAACAGGCGCTAGTACGACTATTACGCCGGGGAAGCAGCGCCTTGGTGTTTATCTCAGGGGCGTGTGCAGCCTAGAGCTACTGGCGCCCGATCTGGAGGTCGGCTGGGATTAAAGGGATGGCTTGGGGGCGCTGCCAAGCACGGCGGTGGTGTGAGGTCGATGGGAGGGCGGGGCGGCGGAGGCACGGGTCTGGGCCGGTGGTCACTGGCGGTTCGAGAAAGATCGTCAATAGTGACTAGCGGGAGGTAGACGAAGGCCATCTGCCCGTTCCTTATAGATCGGACGGTTCATTAAAAAAATCGACTGACCTATTTATTTTCAGTCGACTGTTATCTTAGATATGACCACATGTGGTGGTGTGCTGGAGGAGTACCTGCATTTCCTGTGCTCATATATTACAAAATCATACGGAGTAGAATCTAATTTTGTTTGCCATGAAATGTTGTAGAGCTATCATATGTCTCCTGTCATTTACTTTTCAGCCACCTGCTATCTGCTACTTTTACAGTGCACTAGTTCTGCACACACTTCATCCATACTCTCACTATTGTGTCTTTATGCAAGGGTATTTCAGAGTCTGCCGAAAGCGAAGCAAAAAAGAAAAGAGACAAGTCATGCCATCTTTCTACGCGGCTAGGCACGGCATGTTACAACACTTTAAAGGGTGCAGTGTCAACAGATGGAGACGGTAAACGTTGCTCTGGAGTTGATGACCTCGCTCGCAATGAACCACCATCCTAGGTGCTTGCTTTAACTTCACGGTGTCATATGTGGTTGCATGTTCCATATGGTGTCTAGCTTGTATTCGAAAGGCCGAAGTCGGTCTTTATTAAGATAAGGAAATATATTTTTTACATGAACCACCATCTCGTGAGCACCAGAAGACAAATAGCTAGTCAGGGCACTGGCCGAGCCAGTGACAAGCCCAACAAAGGCATGCATCACCTGGAAGCCAACTAAAAAGCCGCAATGGTGGCGAAGCAGCCCGCCTCCCACCAGGCTCTCAGGTCCTAGACGATCATGTTCACCACTCCAGCCGGATGTCTAGATTGTATTGCTTCCAATTTGGTTAAATTGCATCTGCTTAGCTTACACATTATACCTTTGAATATGACACGCCTTTCTGTTTTTGGTACATACTAGTACATCTGTGTATTAACCATGTTCTTACATCAAACTAATGTTCTTGTGTATCCCTCATAAATCACTTATGACGAGGCAGGCAGGCAAGGGGACTACTCCTCATTTAAAGAATGCAGCGTCAGCCTCCCGACATGATTCTTAAGAAACATAAATGCTAGATGAAGATAGTGAACGTAGCTCTATAGTTGATTACAACATTTCCCCTACACTAGCATCGCAGGTGCTTGCTCTAACTTGGCAGCGTGATATGTGGTTGCATGTTGCATATGGTGTCTAGATTGTAATTCTTCCAATCTGGTTAAACTGCATGTGCTAGTCTGCTTAGCTTATACTCCTGTAAATGTGACATTATACCTGTTAATGTGACATGCCTTTCTGTATTTGGTACATAGTACATCTGTCTATTAAGCATGTCCTTACATAAAACTATTGTTTTTTTTGTATCCCGCATCAATCAATATGACGAGACACCTTTAGTATATGCAGTGCGATATTAGTTGCATCTTTCATATGATTTATAGAATGCATTGCTTCTAATTTGTTGAAATTCCATTTATGATGGGACGCTTTTAACTTGGTAGAGTCATATTGGTTGCATCTTTCATGTGGTGTCTAGCTTGCATTGCTTCTTATTTGCTGGAATGGTTTCTGCTTAGTTTACACAAACAGTTGTGAACATGCCATGCCGTCCTGTTTTTCGTACATATTCCATCCTGGTATCATGTGTTTGCCTTACATCAAAGTAGTGACCGCCAGTATCATGAATGAATGAGTTCTGAAGAGAGAATTTTATTGCTTTTTCTTGTCGATTTTACTTGACAATTCAAAATCAATAAAGCGGAAGGAAGTTAGCAAGGCAGCGGATAAAGCTGCTCCTTCCAAATGGAGGGCCTCTACAGTTTCTACTCCTCCACACCCCCAAGATGATTTCCAAGACAACACATGCATAGACACTCAACAAAGTTGTGTTTATGATGAGCACGTCTCCCCTAGTGCAGCATCACTGGTGCTCCCTCTAACTTGGCACTATTATATGTGGTTGCATGTTATGTGTGATGTCTAGCTTGTATTGCTTCTAATTTTGTTGAATTCCATCTGCTTACTTTACACATTATACTTGAATAAGACACGTGTTCCTGTTTCTAGAACATACAATATCTGTCTATCACACCATGTTCTTACATCAAATTACTACTATTGTGTAACCTGCAACAATCACTTATCATAAGACATGTTTGACTTTGGAGTGTGATATAGGTTACAACTCACATTCTTTTCTAGCTTGTACTACTAATTTGTTGAAATGGCACTTATGACGAGACAGTTTTAACTTGGTAGAGTGATATTCGTTGCATCTTTCATATGGTGTCTAGCTTTCATTGCTTCTAATTTGTTGAAATGCCTTCTCCTTAGTTTACACATCATAAGCTGTGAATATGCAATGCTGTGAACATGCAATGGCACTAATGACGAGAGACCTCTAACATGGTAGTGTGATGTTGTTTGCATCTTGCATATGATTTATTTCTTGTACCACTTCACATTTGTTTAAACGCCATTTATGCTGAGACACTGTTAACTTGGCAGAGCGATATTTGTAGCATCTTTCATATGGTGTCTACCTTCCATTGCATTGCTTCTAATTTGGTGAAATGTCTTCTTCTTAGTTTACACATCATAGTTCTGGTTATCTCTTCCGTCCTGTTTTTCATACATATTACATCCTCCTATCATGGGGTTGTCTAACATCAAAGTTCAGTTCGTCTGCATCACACATCAATTTGTTTTGAAGAACTAAACTATTATTCGTTTTTCTTGTTGGCTTGACTTAACATGGCACAGAGAAAGAGGAAGAAACACAAAATGGCAGGGAATGAGAAGCGGATGAATCCTGCAGATTCTGCTGGTACTGATGGTGCAATAGAAGGTGAAAGTCCAGCGGAAAATTCTACAAACACGGCATCCTATGCTACACGAGCTGCAAAAAAAGCCAAACAGAAACAAATATCTGCCACCAAACAAGCAGAGACAGCCCTAGTTCTTGCAACACCTACCACAGTACTACCAGCTGCACGACATACTCATGCGTCAACTAAGCTAGCAGCACGTTCCCAAGCTCCCTTGCCACCTACACTACTTCCCAAGCACTCTTGACACAAGACGAGTTGGCAATATCAGATGAACCTTGTGAGCTTCAACAGTAAGAAGGTAGTTGCTGGAGTCAAGTTACAGTTGCATGCTTCTTTATATGTAGTCTCACAGTTTGATGTACACTAACACTTCCTATGTTCGTTGTTGGACTAGCACCTAGGTGCAAGAGGAAACAAACATTAGGGATAATGCTCGATAGGTTAACTAAATCTAGAGTAGGAAGAATGGAGATCCATTTTGAGGCAGGTTTAAGAAGGCCACGTGATGCTACAGAGTCAGCCAAGTTAGTATCAAAGGCAGCGGTTGCCGTTAGGTGTCATGTACGTATCCTCCCAACATGGATTCAGTACATGAATGACAAAGACGAAACCCAGTTCAACACCTTCCTCGACCATTTATCTGTAAGTATGGTTATGTATGGAAACTAGTAATATCGTCTTGCTCTATCCCATACTTTCTAGGTTGCTGATAATGAGACTCCCATAATTTTCAACAGACGAGGTTCAAGTTGGATAGCCAAGATGATGCAACCAGACAAGCTTGCACCCATGTTTTCAAGTCTGCTCTGCGATAGTATCGGTATAACTTGAGGGAAACTCACTTTGAGGGCAAGGCTAACAGTGAACTTTCCCAAACATCTCCAGTGGAAAATATATCGGATGAAGACTGGAGGGGCCTTGTTAAACACTGGTCTGATCCGAAGTATCAGGTACATTATATATATGTGATCAGATCACATGTTGAAGTCCTATTGATGCATGTGCCACACAAATCTATCTTCTTGTAGGTGAACTGTTCAAAGAACAAGGCCAACCGTACGAAAGTGAAACTCCAACAGACGACAGGATCTCGTAGCTATATTGCACACTGCGAGGCTCTTGTAATTAGCTGCTGTTTCACTCTTTTCGCTGTACCATATTATCAGATCTACATTGACTTGTTCGAAATGCAGAGGAAAGCCCACAAGGACCAAAAAGTACCTGAACCAAATGTTGTGGAAATCTTCAAGGACTGTCACACCAGCAAGAAGAAGGGCATGACTACACCAGTCAAAGCCGCTGTTGTAAGTCCTTAATCCTCATGCCTTTTAACTACTACTTACTCTGACTTGTGCCTTGAACTGCATGGTTTGCAGCCAATGTCTATTACTCTTTTCAATTTTATACACAATTGTCTTAGCGTATCATTGCACCTTACAAGGTTTAAAAGGGAGGAGTGATGTTCCTTTGATCTTGACCCGTAATCTAGTTCCGTGCTGGACTTGCCCACACAACGTTACAATTGCCTGTTTGTCTGTTCTTAGTTGTTTTGTGATATGAATGATGTCATAATATGCTTACCGTATTATAAACTTCGTCTCTTTATCCTTAGCCCTCAATACAATGTGAAGAAATAGACAATACATTAGCGATGGTACATAGTCATATGTTTGGAACCTGGTTTTATTATGTACTTTGCAATAAAATACAACTAATATTTTACATGGGTTCACCAGAATAAGTTCTGTATATAGACCAAAGCTATTTTGTTTGGTTTTGCTGCCTCCTTAATATCTTCTGTTCTAGTACTACTAATGTAAAACCTCAACTTTTCAGCGAGCTATGGAAAAAATGGTGGAACCGCCACCTTCTGAAGGTGGCGAGGCAACTATAACCGCAATGTCAGCTCTTGCTGCAGTGGGTCAGTACCTGTCCACTAACAGTGCCAAAAGCACGTTCCTGCATAATACTAGGTTGGTTGTTAAGGCAATATCATCCAAACTGCCTCATGATCAAGATATGCAAGCTCAAAGCAATGTTGTATCTGCGCTCCAGACACAAGTCCATTCCCTAACAGAGGCCCTTTGTGAAACAAGGAGAAACATTGCTCAATGTCGTCAAGATATGCATGGTTTTGAAACCAGACTATCAGACATTTGCTATGTTGTCCAGGAGCCTAGGGGAAATGAAGGCGAGGGTTATGGTGCTCCATCGGACAATACACCATGAAAACGTAACAGTGAGGTCAAATGAACCGAGCTTCTGAACTTCTGGTGGTGCATTTATCTGCTAGACTGTTAAGTTTTATGCCAACCTTCCTTTTGTTATATAGTTGTAATTTGTTTTGGTGTGATACAAAATTTATTCTTAACGTGCAGCCACCGGCTGAAGAAAATAGCAAGCCATTTTTGTATAGTGTAGGGTGTTCCCTATATTTGCACTGGTGGCGATCTTTGATGCTGAGTGGATGTAATCTGTGCAATCGCCTTAATAGCCTAGCGTTAGTTTCGGCCTTATTTATTTCCTAGTCTTCTTTTTCCCTGGTTTGCTAGTGGCCGCAACTACCCATGGGCCATATACGGGCCGTAGGATCCATGGGTCTCCTACGGGCCGTCGATAAATGGGCCTGTAATCGGTGGGCCTCGGGCCGTTGATAAATGGGCTTGTAATTGGTGGGCCTCGGGCCGTCAGATAAATGGGTCTACATGGGCCGTAATCGGGCGTAATTGGTATCGGCCCAGCACGGTAACGGGCCGTTAACACGCCATAGCACTGCAAAAGCTTAATTCTATCATAGGCATAACGGATCGTTAATGGGCTAGAATATAGGACGGGCTGGCCAGAAACGGGCCGACTCTTGCCATGGGCCGAATTTGGCCCATTAGGGTAACAGGCCAGTATCAGGCCGACTCTTGCCATGGGCCGAATTTGGCCCATTTGTGGAACATGCCAGTAACGGGACGACTCTTGCCATGGGCCCAATTTGGCCCATTAGGGGAGCAGGCGAGTAATGGGCCAAAAGTAATCGAGGGCCGAAAAGGAGCCCAAGAACGTATGGGCCGTCAATAGGCCAAAAGCTAACACGGGCTGGAAACGGCCCATGTAAATCACGGGCCGTTAACGGGTACAAAGAAAATTACAGTTCATTATGGGCTAGAGTCACCGTGGGCCTGTAAAGGGCCGAAAGATACGAAGGCCTCATATGGGCCGAAAGACGTCGTGGGCCATACATGGCCCGAAAGTGAAATGGCTGGTGTTATATTCGACGGCCCACATGACGTTGTTGGGCCGATTTCCTTTAGTGCCTAACGGGCCGTAAAATGGGCTATTTGTGAAGAGACCGTTAATAGGCTTTTCATGGGCTAGCCCGTTAACTTTTGACCAAGTCAAACGGGCCGGCTTTGTAAGCTAAATGGGCGAGTGGTGGGCCGTGGCACATGTCGACATATCATATGCGCCTATCTGACCCACTGACGAGCTGACACGTGTTTCGTCCGGCCAATAAGAATTTTACACGTGGAAATTTCCCATTGGTTGGGGCTTTTAACGGGTTATCGGATCCAAAACCCGACCCAATAGCTTAACGGTGTTCCGTTATGGTGGATGCCACGTGTCGGTCACCCTTGACGAAAGCACTTCTATGACGCACGATTTATCGTCATGGAAGTGGACTCTGTGATGATAATTTTGGTAATGTCATGGAACACTTCTACGACAACACAGGTATGACTATCTTGATTCTGTCATAAAATCGTCATGGATGTACATGCATGACAGAAAACGCGACCTGCTGTGACAAACACGTATTATCACGGAAGTGTATTTTTTTGTAGTGCATACGATCAGACACACGTGTAAACTCTTGCCCCTCTTTTCATCGATCTCACAACCGCACACTCCTCCCCCTACCTAGCTAGTAGTTGGGCCTCTCGCACCACCTCCTAGCTCCATTCTCTCTGTCTATCCGTCTCGCTGGGCCTTATTTGCCTCTAACAAATGGACGTACACCGACCGATCTCTCGCTATACATATAGCTAGCTAGGTCCTTATAACTCGTTTTACCCACACGTCGATCGATCTACCTCATTAGTTGTGTCTCTCCCTTCCTCCGACAAACAACAATTGATCTACCGATCTAGTTAGGTTTGCTTACCAAACACATGGTTCCCCTTCATCATCCATGGATGCGTCCCGAAAGATCTAACATGCACATGCACATACAGAAACACATCCCCACTCTTATCAATGACATTGCAGTTCCACCCTCAGTTTGTCAAGTAGGCCTCTCCCAACATCTCCGAGAAGCAACTCCATCACCAATCCAGCACTCTACCCCTCTCCCTCCCTCTCCCTCTCTCTCTATCCTCTCTCTCTCTCTGTCCCACCATATTTCCTGTCCTTCAGTTATGTATGGATGTCGACCGATCTCCCTCAAGACATAGCCGGGTCTCTCCTTCTCAACACATATACGAGTCGTTCTACCTCTATAGTTAGGCCTCTGCCTACCCCTCCCCCCACCCCCTCCCCCCCACACCGATACATCGAGCGCTCTAGTCATGTCTCCCTGCCACACACAAACTTGACATGTGCCCTCTAACGTTCCGGTAGGCCAGTCGCGCTATATCTTTGACTTGCACACACACACAATTTCGATGGCTCTCTTCATCGATCTCGCACCCACCCACTTGATCCTCTCTTCGACTCTATCGATAGCTATGACCCCTCCCTCTCTTCTCGTGTATTGCCCGACCCTCTATGTATGATATGGATAGGCCTCCATTTCACACACATTGCATGCAAAATTTTGTTTGAGATGTCATCGATACATATTCCCACAAATAATTCACGAAATCAACACCCCCACCCCCACCCCAAAACAAAAAATACTAACGAACACGGTTTGTATCTCTCACACACACCCACATAGGTGGGGGACGTGCACGAAGAGAAGAGGTGCATGCATGGTGCACGTACTCCCGTCTCTTTCCCAACCACACCCGCGCGGGTACACAGTGGAGCTCATTTCTGTACGAAAAAGGCAGCCCACGTGGTAATTTGGCACGTGTACTGGTTGTCCACTTGGTGGAGGGAGGATCGTCTACCACGGGTGAACAAACAAATTGCGACTTGACACGTTATGTTAAATTAAAAGAAGAGGCAAACCATGTGGGGCCTACCTTAGAGGCAAGGCTCTATACACTAGAGTACTTTTGATGTGTCCCGTCAACTCGTAGAACGAGGAGAAGCTTGCTTAGTACGCCGTCTCCCCCGCCCACGGGCGCGGTGGCTCACAGGATGAAGTGAAGCTTGCTCCGCCTTACGCCCGCTCCCTCGCCCATGCGCGCGGTGGCTCGCAGGACGAGGAGAAAAATTTACTACTCCCTCCGTTTACTCCTCGTCCCTACTACCTTGGTTATAGAGATTATATCATATTGTTTGGAATACATATGTGCTTTAGTAGATTTCAATATGAACTACTAATACATAGTCCAAACACTGATGTATATAGACGTATTTTAGAGTGTAGATTCACTCATTTTGCTCCATATGTACTACTACCTCTGTCCGGGTTTATTGGTCCCCATTGTATTTCGTGCCAAATTTTGACCATAGATTAAACGAAGAAAATGTTCACGCATGTCACCAAACATTATATTTTTGAAAACTATGTTCAAATACGAATCCAATGAGATAATTTTTCTTGACATGCATTAACATTTTGTTAGTTAAATCTTTAGTCAAAATTTGGCACAACCTATAAAAGGGACCTATAAACCAGGACGGAGGTAGTAGCACTCTCCCTCGCCCCTCGACCCTCACCCACGTGGTGGACGTGCAGCAATTCATTCGGTCTCATATAGCCAGAACGATATATACTGCACTACCATTATTGCTCGACTTCCCGAAGAGGCGAAGAGCCAATCGCAAGGTTAATATTTTGGAGAGGAGTTTACTCCTACACGCGCGAGCGCTCCACTATATACATAGTCAGGACGGGCCAGCCTACATGGTTGCTTGCTGGGGTTGCTCTCTTCACACTCTCTCGCACAAAATGACTGTGGCCACATCTCTAACATCCCGGCGGATCGCGTCTGCTTGGGGAAGGGGTGGATGCTTAGTGTAGATGCGGTGGCCGTCACCGACGGCGAGAACCCACTGTCGGCACGTCCCGATCAGGGGTCCCCGCCATTCTCTCTCACAAAGCCAGTGAGGTTGCCTTCGTCCCTTGCTCACTGCCACGATGTGGGCAGTTGCCGCCTCCTGCCGCCCTCCTCAAGGTTGAGCTACGTCCCTCAGGTACAACTCCCTTTACAGCCGGCTTGCACCACTGCTCCAGCTGCCCACATCACTCCCTGTGGATATTTCTCTACTTCTTTGCCCCGCACATACCTGATACCTCTATTGGCTTCTTTTTTTGAGGGAAACCTCTACTGGTTTCTACGTACTGTATTTGTGATGAGTTTATGTCTCATCAACTAGTCCGAGTAATCTTATTCTAATCACGCTTCTTCAATTTCTTTGCCAGAGGGATGCTCATCTCGATTTTGGTGAAACTGCACAAAATGATCCGATGGTCAAAAGGTTGCAAACTTCATTTATTAGGAAGCTCGAACGTTGCCAGCAAATTGAAGCCTGGTCAGGGTTCACGGTTCAAGGGCTAGGGACTGCATGGATCATTTTTTTCTTTAGCTGCCTCTGTTCCAAAATAAGTGTCAACTTTAGTAGTAGTACAACTTTGTACTAAAGTTTGCACAAAGTTGAGACACTTATTTTGGAACGGAGGGAGTACATATTTGCTATGATCTGTCAATCATTGAGATGCAATAGCATGCATGTTAGTCTCCTTTGTATTTGATGAAATGTTGCAATGGGCAACCTTGGACGCAAGATACATGTAACAGGAGCTGGAAGCTTCATAGAATTGTACAAATTTATCTCGCTGATAAATTACAGTACGTAGTACTATACTAGTACTTCCTCCGTTCCTAAATATAAGTCTTTGTAGAGATTTCACCATGAACCACATGCGGATGTATATAGATGCATTTTAAGTGTAGATTCATTCATTTTGTTCTATATGTAGTTCACCTAGTGGAATCTCTACAAAGACTTATCTACTAGTAGTAATAGCTAGCCCCCACTACTAGGAATTCTCTATCCTCTCCTTGAGCCACATCATCAAAATTGATGTAGCTTTTAGATGAAGTAGATCAGTCCATAATAGTCGTCTGATCTAGACGTTGAGAAGCTCCGCACTAAGCCACATGCAAGCATGCAGAAATACCGTGGCACATGCATGTGAGTGGGTTTTAAATCACATCAACATGTCTGCATGCAAGCATGCACCGGTAGCATGCATGTAAGTGAGCTTTTAAGTCCCGTTAACATGTCAAAAAGAAAAATATAATCCCTTTATGCAGTAGGAGTTGGCTGATCTTTTTTCCTTACGTGGGATGATCTAAATGATGATGGGAGTTTATTTAGTTTGGCTACCACATTTGTCATGTGGTTATAGAGTTTTTTTAGTTCTATGAAATCGATAATTTTGCGCAGAGATATATATCGCTGTTCCGCGGCAACGCACGGGGACTCATCTAGTAATATTTAGGAATGGAGGGAGTACTATGTAAAGAGTTGGGTGTCGCACGGTGATAGTGTGAGGTGGGCCATGTAATCACTGAGCCTGCGTGTTTTCACTGCTCTTGCACTCCTCCACTGTAAGAATGGAGAAAATTGTAATCTACTCAATAGTAGTACCTCCTTTCGCCGAAAGCGTGCGACATCCAGCAGTCCTACCACCTCAGTAATAAAGACCAATGAGCCGTCAAATCACATAGACCCAGCAGTAAGTTGGACGAACGAAGCAACCATCACTCTTGCGCCAGTGAGAGGTCGCGTCCGCTCTGCCCGGGCATGAATGCGGCACCGATTCTTTGGAGCGGCGCTGACCGTTTCAGACGGGAAGCGCGCGCGGGCGATGGAGGGGCTTTGGGTGGGCCAGGCTGGTTAGGAGCGGGCGTGGCAGCTGTCCGCGTGTCCCTACCGGACACGCCCGGAAACGAGAGGATGCACCGACTCTTGCGGCTAAAATCTTACACTACACACCATCTCTCTGTAGGAGTAGGTCGATCTGTCGCACTCTCTAACACACACATGCTGTTAAACACACACACGCACCTTGGTCCCGTTACACCTTCTAACGTGACTTATTACACCTAGACGGAGGGAGTAGTAAGTATACGAGATATGGCACACTGACTTAAGTCGAATACAAGTGCCCAAAATTTATGTGCATGTTATAATAAGGATTCACTTAAAATAGTACGTGAGCGAACAGAGGGATCAATTGGACAGTGTTCCCGAGCAGTAGCGAGATGTGTGAGGTAAGATACACCGCTTGCGCTTTTAATTTTTCTTATTAATTTGTTTGTTTCACCCTCTGACTGGTGGACCCAACGTACTACGTGGAGAGAGGTAAGGTGACTAAGGCTGCATTATTTCTGCACCACTGTGGATAGTCTTACCACCAAAGCCACATGACACGATTATGATTGAAATCCCAATGACTCCCACACACACACACACAAAGAACCTGGCATGCTTGTCACACGAATGCAGGAATGTATAAAAGGTTTTTTTCCTCTCGTTGAACATAACGGGAGGGTTGTGTAGCTGATTAGCCTGTTCGCTCATCAAACTTGAGGTCTCGGGTTCGATAACTAAACTTGAGCATAATTTTTGCCAGGAGGATTCTTTGACTGGTCAAAATGTTTTCTAGGGTTTGCACGCTTCACACTCTCTCTCCAGTATATATATATACATGCTGGAGCCTCAACACTTGTAGTTGCTCTCTTCACACTCTCTCGCCCTCTCCCGCTGGAGCCTCAACGCTTGTAGTTGCTCTCTTCACACTCTCTCGCCCTCTCCAGATCTAAACAAGACATCTTTGGACTCTCTCTCCCCTCACTGCTGCTCAAAGAGCCGGCAGGATCCGTCCGCCAGGAAGGGAAGGATGCTTAACGTTGTCGCCGTCAGCAAGGGAGGGAATCCACTACCGGTGCAGCTGTTCACTTTCCACCCAGCGGCGGCGCGGGAGGGCCTCTGACCCCTTCTTCTTCGCCGCCATCCCGTCGCCCACCGAACCACGCCCCAAGAACCTTAAGGTATATTTTACTTACTCCACATGCATTGCACTAGCTGCATGTATACCATGAATCTAGGACGTGGCTCAAAGAGGAAAGGAGTGGGGGAAACTGTGGGAAAAGTTGTATATAGCATGAATCTAGGACGTGGTTCAAAGAGGAAATGAAGGGGGAAAGTTGTATAGCATGAATCTAGGACGTGGTTCAAAGAGGAAAGGAATGGGGGAAAGTAGTGGGGAAAGTTGTATCGCATAAATCTAGGACGTGGTTCAAAGAGGAAAGGAAGGGGCGAAAGTACTAGTTCAAAAAGGAAAGGAAGGGACAAGGCTGTAGAGTTTGAGCAGGACTAGATTTGCTGCGCTCACATAGGGAAAGGTGTCTAAAGATAACAAAACTGGGACCAACACAAATATGCTCCTTGGTTGTTTGTTCTTTGTTGCAACAGACTATGCATGACCATAGTACATCGGTAGATGCACATGATGCTGGTGCGTCCACTGTCCCGTGCAACTCATTAGCTGTTGTTAAATCTAAGGCCCTGTTTGGTTAAAAACTCCCTAGTCCCTACCTGCTTGGTTCCAGGGACTAAACATGGACTAGAGGTTATTAAATGACATGCTAAAAGACCATGTTACCCCTAGTAATGAACTAATAGAAACAAGGTGCAATGCGTGGCAGGGGCAACTGTTGGAAAAAGTCCCAAAAAGACTCCCTCGGGGTCTTCTTTCTTTAGTCCCAAATGCCAACTTTTAGTCCCTAAAAGTCCCTCCTGTTTGGTTTATACGGGACTGACACGAAGTTTTTTTAGTCCCTACACCAAAATGTCTCTGTAAACAAACACCCTCTAATAATGCCGCTGGAAAATTGATGCAATGCCACCGTTAAAAGCAACTAACATGTTTAACAAATTTTATTGTTAATATAATCTCTATGTTAATACTAATCAGTGCCACCATTTGAGAAATGCTACTGTCTTGCTTTCTTTCCCATTTAGATAAGGTAGATGCTTCTTTTTGTTGGCTTCTGTGTCATCCACCATTATTGACCACTAATTGTTTCCTTTGCACCTTTGTGTAAACAGTGTTATCTACTTCACCTCGTTGCCATTGTGACATTTTGTTGCACTGCACAAAACACTTTTGTTTTAAGAGTGTTTTGAGCAGTTCAACCAAAATGTCACACCGACAACGTTGCTTGATTGCTTGATCTTAGTGGAACTGCACAAGAGGAGATCTTACTTCCTATCTGTTAAGGCGAATTTGGTTCAGATCTTCTTCTTGTGAGTTGTTTGAATTCCGCATCATGAGAGGTCTTCTTATTGAACCAAGTGATGAAGGGGAAGAACAAGCGGAAGAAAAACAAAAATCAACTCCCGGTGCTGTAATGAAGGACTAGAACTGTGATGACACCAGTAATGATATAGTTTTGCATCTTAATTTATTGCTATGGCTGGAATGAGAAATTGTTTAACCACTGATTTGATGCCACTCTTAATGTAATACGTAATTATCTCTACTTGTGCAAACAGGGATCTTCTTTGAAGATACCATATGTTTTAGTGGAACTGCACAAGAAGATGTTGAAAACATTAAACTAATCGAGGAGTATATAGTAAGCATGGCCACCCCCATAGATAGCAACAGATGGTTCCGGAGAAGTGCTTCATCTATATGCTCTACACAATCAGCCTCCTGACAAAGGTTGGTACTCGCCCACTGATTTCATCCATATGATTGAGCTTTGTCATCTCTATTGGTGTTGTGCTACTGTTTAGAACTGTCATGAAAAAGTGGTATTGTTCTTGAGAAGTGCTTCATCTATGCTATTTTAAATATTTCCTTTCCTTTTTTTCAAGCAAACAGGGATGCTAGCATTTAGTAGTTGTCTTGTCTTTGCACAACAGGATCATCTTCCTCTGAAGAAGAATATGGAGTACGTGAAGTGACTAGTTCCGATTATGCCAGGATGAAGAAACCCTGTCTATCTTCTCATCAGAAGGAGCAGTTGAAGGATGGTTACATTACTCCCCACAAGACCAAACTAACTTCAGCTCAGAAGGACTGACAAATCTCCATTTTTTTGCTGTGATGCGCGAGTACAATGTTGTTCTAGGATTCTTTCTGGTGAGTTCCATTTTTCTAAAAGTGTGCTCTACATGGACCATGTATGTGCCTGTTGAAACTGTCAATTCATAGTATAGTTTGCTTTATACTAATCACTTTTTTGTATTTGTGCAAATAGGGGTGCTCAGCTTGATTTCAATGGGAACTGCACAAAATGTTCATGAATACATCGAATCATTCATTTCCACCACAAGAAAGGAGGTGCCCATAAGTTCAAGGCGTTGCAACATATAAGGGCGAAATCATACAAGCTACGCGGGAATTTGGTTGATTTTGGTGGAACTGCACAAAAAGAACAACTGGTTTATTTAGCACGAGGTGCCATGTCAATGTCCGAACTGATGGCAAACCCTGCCCATTCCACAATCCTAGGCATTTGATATTTTGGAATGGGACAACCTTGTCAAATTTTGCTCATTGATTTTTAGCAAGATATGCGTTTGATATTTTCGAATGGGACGCCCTTTGCTGTCAGCAGCGTCGATCAATTTTTTCTTTGTTCTTTAGTTGTGAAGTAAATATTGCCTCTGACATGTGACTCGCTAAGATGCATAATCATCAATTGTTTTGAATGTTCTCTATGAATTGCCAGGCCTATGTGTTTGATTGCAATGTACAGAAATGCTAAAAAGCTGCTCAAACTCTTTGTACTCCTTCTGTTCCTTTTTACTTTACACATTCTGAAAGTGCATACTTTTTTGTATAAGATTGGTCAAAGTAGAGATACTTTGGCTGCAGACAAAACTTGTATGCAGACTAGAAAGGACCGGAGGGAGTACATGTGAGACTGCTACAAATGAGGTGATCACCCTGGGAATAATGCTAGTACGTATTGTTTTGCATGTTCATCAAATGCCAGTGATATAGGAATTCGATCTAATCGAAATAAATTCATTCATACACGGTCTGATTTCATATAAACATGCAGGATTTCATTACATTTCATACATTCTTCAACTAAAAAGGGGTGCGCTGGAGGTATAATTAATTAACCAAAGCTACCCACCCGTGTCCCGCTGAGCCGAATAGAAGCTTCAGTGACTTAACTGCAGGTGCAGTTGCGTAACTGACATGTGGCCTGTTGGGCCCACGTGTCAGTCAGCCAACTGCACCAGCAGTTAAGTAGAAGCAGCGTTCTTCTCTAGCGCAGCTCTCCGACTCCACGTCACCGCCAGGAAGCTAACCGGCCGTCAATGGTCAACCCGCCTAGCTTGGATTCAATCGGAGGGTAGCAGCGGTGGCCTTACTTGGACCCGAGCGGCGGCGACCTACCGTGTTCTACTCTTCCTCGTTTTCTGTGTGGCGCGACCTTGTAGGCAGCGGGGCGGGGCCTCGGCGGAGCCGGCGATGTCCTCTATCTCGTTGCCGGCGGGCGGCGCCTCAGCAGAGCGGTGGAAATCCTCCCCCACGTTGCCGGCAGGGTGGGGCCTCGGCTGAGCCGGTGATGTCCTCTGCCTCGTTGTTGGCGGAGCGGGGGCTCGGCGGAGCCGGCGGTGTCCTCTGCCTCGTTGTTGGTCCCGCGGGGCCTCGACGGAGCTGGCAGTGTGCTCTGCCTCGTTGTTGGCGCTGTGGGGCCTCGGCGGAGCAGGGCCTCGTCGATGCCAGCGGAGCGGGGACTCGTCGGAACCGGCATTGTCCTCTGCCTCGTCCTCGGTCTCGCCAAACAGCGCCTTGCCCGCTTCATCGCCCTCTTTGCTAGCCTCTTTGTAGGCGGCCGCAGCCTCCGCCACCCGCATGCGGTACCGCCAGCGCTCGAGGCGGCCCTTGCAGGCAGAGCGGTACGAGTCGAGCAGCGCCTCCTGCTCCGCCCGCTCCTCGGCAATCTGCTCCTCCGCCTGCATGTGCTCCTGGAGGAGATGGTGGTTGTAGGCGGCGTCGGCCTGCGCCTCCCAGAACTGCTCCTCACGCATCTGCCTCACCCTCTCCATATATTGGGCACAGGCCTCACCGATGGTCATGGTGCAATGCACCGGTGAGGATGGCACGGAGGAGGGGGTGGGTGCCGGATCGTCGACTACCATGTTCTCCATTGGGACATCGTCGTCCTCCGGCTGCCTGCCGACCAGCCGGTCGGCAGCAATGGCTGCCATTTCCTTGTGGTCCATCATCCGCCCGTCCTGAAGAGCGCTAGAGCGCGAAGAAGCCATGGTGGGCGATAGTGGTGTGGACAGGAGAAAGGGAACGAATGCGAATGACTGCGGCTATGGCCGGCGCAGCAGTTTATATAGCAATGGTGGGCGGGCGGAGGGACGGATGTGTGGCGCCGGAGTAGCCGCCTCGGCAACCGCGTATCATTAATGTGTGTGGCAGACGGACAGACGACACTTGTGTCATTTGAAGGTGGAGCAATCGCCTGCACCAGGAAGCGGGGCGGCCGGCGCTGACTGTTTCGGGCGGAAATCGCGCGCGGGCGAGGAGATGACTTTACTTGGAGAGGATGACAATGGGGACCCACCAGGTCCATAGCCTCACGTACGCAAGTGCCTCCTTATTATATATATATATATAACTATAATTTATTTTGCTTCCTCCTGGTTTCCTGACACCACGGCCAACACCATTGTCAACCTATGTACTCCCTCCTTTCCGGTTTATAGGGCTTATCTCAAAATTTTAGTTTTTCCATTTTATAAGGCTCAATTTGGTTGTTTTCCATCACATGTTCAGATTCCAAGGTGCATTAAATCATTGCATGCAAGTATTAAGAGAAAATTGACCAATGCATGTACTTTATGCATGCATGCATTGATAAACATAATTTTTTGAGGATAACAAGAGCATTAATTAGGTGCTTTTGCAAAACTACAAAAAGTATTCCACCACTCGCCATCTACCTTGATTGGTGAGATTTTTGAATTGAGCATTATAAACCAGAAAGGAGGGAGTAGTCAATAAACGAGAGAATTGCACAAGAAGCGGCCGACAGCTGGGACCAAGCAACTCGAGCAGTATTTGTGTTTTTGAGGTGTGAGCACTGTAGTGGTTTTCGATGTTTACCCCAGATATTAATTTTTCTTCTCTGAACAACAACGAAAACATCACTGCAGGTATTAACTGGGCGGGATGTGGCCCATCTAGCCCAGGCCAGATATCCAGCCCAGATATTAATTTTTTTCAAGCTCAAAATGGCTAGCCCAGTTATACTTCTTTTTAGGAATACCCGTGCAAGGTCAAGTTGTTATTCTCCGCCCCGCTGGGCTGCAACTCTTTCCTAGGAGGGATGCATTAGGCTTAACAAGAAAATGGGCTTTAAGAAATAATAAATGGGATGTAATTATAAAAACTGTATAGTAACTATAAAAAAATGCACCAAACAGTGATTACTTTATAAAATATTATTTTTGGATATTGTAAATTTTAATTTCATTAATTGTTGCGAGCGCAATGTTTCATTGGATTTTTACGTAATATAAATTTATATTGAAATTGTATTTAATCTGACTAGAAATTTCGGGATAAAAATATTCGGATCCCATCAAAATGTGGGAAATTTTATTGAATTCTGTTTTGAACGGTTGGTTGAAATGGGCTGTACTTTTAACAAACTGTAAATGGGCTGTAGTAAATTCCATTAGAATTCAAAAATGGGCTACACATTCTTACAAATCTCAAATGGGCTATATTTCTCTGCCACACACTTCTGGCCTTACTAAGTTGACGCGTCCCCTAAAAAACAGAGTTGACGCGTATGCAAGGCTTTGTCAACTTATAGTCAACACACGGTTCCTGCAGCAGTGGCCGTTGGATGTCCATCCAATGGATGCCGTGTTTCTTCTTCAATCTCGGATATTCTAGCTTCACCCGCCCAAAAAATGATTCCTCCCCCTGACATCTGGGGTGCACCGTTTCGGAAGCTGACCTGTGGGCCTACTAAGTTGACGTACCAAGGGCTTTGTCAACTTAGTCAATATAAATGATTCTAGCTGCAGTGACCGTACGATGTCCATCCAACGGCCGTCGTGCTTCTTCAACCTCTGGTCTTCTTGCTCCAGCCGCCCAAAGCAGCGCCGGTCGTGCCGCCTGCTCCTGCCTCCCGTGGCCGGCTGTGCTGCTGCGGAGGCCTCACCGCCCCCTACTACTCCCACCGCTGGCCAGGCCATCTGTCCACTCACCCACACCCCCTGTTATTCTACGGCGACGGAAGCGCAGCCGAACCAGTGAACCCTCGTACTCCTCTCCGCGTGTGCATCCACTGCCGCGTCTTCCCCAACTCCGCGTCGTCCCCTTCCTAGGCCTCGCCGTCGTCCACCGCCGTGGTGCTCTCGATGCGGCGTGGTCAACGTGGTCAAGGAACGACTTCCATCGGACGTGGACTGTACGTGGAGAGGCTGACAGCTGGGTCCACGACAGCCGCAAGGAAGTGCCTCCTTATTACGGGCAAAATAATTATTCCTCCACCTGACAGCGGGGACCCACCGGACGGGCCACCGTATTTCGCGAAAAAAATGACTCGCCCCCTGACTGCTGGGACCCATTAGCTACATCTTCGCACGCAAGGAAGTGCATCCGGGAATAAAAAATGATTCGCCCCCCTGACTGCTGGGACCCATTAGCTACATCTTCGCACGCAAGGAAGTGCGTCCCAAAAAAAAAACGATTCGCCCATCGACTACTGGGACCCACCAG
>NC_057807.1:382125459-382126163 GCF_018294505.1 Triticum aestivum
AAGGAAGTGCGTCCGGGCAAAAAAAAAACCAAAACGATTCGCCCCCTGACTACTGGGACCCACCATCTACATCTTCGCAGGCAAGGAAGTTCCTGACAGTCGGGACCCACCTGGTCGAAGCGTACATAGCGTTGTCATCCTGGTCGCGAACGTGTACGTACATACTGGTCGATATAGAGGCGCGCACGTGTCATAGTAGAGGCGCACACGTGTCGTAGTAGAGGCGCGCACGTAGCATGTACATGTACGTACAGCGGCCAGGGTGCAAGAAAGAAAATACGGCCACGTATGTGTACATACGGGCGGGGTCTCGAACGCCTACTCACGCATACGTACGGCAAGGGATCGTGTTCATGGGGAGGCAACGGAATGCATCGTGTTCATGGGTAGGCAACGGAATGCGTCGTGTTCATCGGGAGGCAATAGAACACATGGGAGCCAACCGGCTGGGTCGGAACGGGCGTGGTCGTGTTCATCGGGAGGACTTGGACGGAACAAGCGATGGAAACGAGGCCTGGCGTACCGCAAAATGGAGGAAACAGACCTCCTACGGTTGAAACGGGGGTCCTGTTGATCGGGAGGGGTGTGGCGTACCGCAAAACGGATGAAACGGACCTCCTACGGTCGAAAAAGGGGTCTTGATGATCGGGAGGGGTGTGGCGTACCGCAAAACGGACCACCTACGGTCGAAACGGGGTCCTATT
>NC_057807.1:382126413-382140754 GCF_018294505.1 Triticum aestivum
TACCTCCTACGGTCGAAACAGGGGTCCTGTTGATCGAGAGGGGTGTGGCGTACCGCAAAACGGACGAAACGGACCTCCTACGGTTGAAATGGGGGTCCTGTTCATCGGGAGGGGTGTGGCGTACCGCAAAACGAGACTCCATGGGATACTGTTCATCTCCACCATCGACCTCCTCCAGCCTCCATGGGCTCCTGTTCATCCAGCCTCCACCGCGTGCTACTCCACTGGCTACTGTTCAACCACCCCTCCACGGGCACCCCTCCACCGTCTACTGTTCATCCAGCCCTCCACACCACGGGGTCCTATTCAACCACCCCTTCACGGGCACCCCTCCACCGTCTACTGTTCATCCAGCCCTCCACACCACGGGGTCCTGTTCATCCACCCCTCCATGGGCACCCCTCCACCGTCTACTGTTCATCCAGCCCTCCACACCACGGGGTCCTGTTCATCCAAAGGCAACGCCACCGCTCATTGTTCATCCACCCCCCTGCAACACTCACTGTTCATCCCAGAGGCAGCATCGATCGACTTCAGTTAGCAGCAGTAGCGAAGGAATCACTCGATCGGGTTTAGTTAACAGCCATCGATCGATCGCACGGGTTCAGTAACGCATAGCCTGCAGTGCAATCGCTCGGGTTCAGTTAGAGCCCAACGCCTCGCTCGGGTTCAGTTAAAGCCAACGCCTCTCACACACGCACGTACATGTACGAGAGAAACGCGCATCGCTCGGCCCCCGACCTCCCACCGTAACCGGCAACTCCCTGAAATTTTCCTCGCCCTCGCTTCTACCATGGTTTTTTCCGTCATGGACGGCCCAAAGAATGTCTTCCAGCTGCGTCTCCGGCCTGCCCAGGACAAAATGCCCATTTTCTGTCATGATTTTTTGTCATAGAAGTAGGTGCCCACCACATCTATGATGATACCGGGTTTTGTCACAATTATCGTCATAGAAGCGTCATATGTATGACAGAAAAAAACTCGTTCGGCCCAAAATGTCACGGATGTGTCTTTTTTTTGTAGTGGGACCTCCTGAGCATCACGCCTCAGGAGCTCTTACCGAGCCTGGGCCCCTCACCTACTGGCCTTGTCCCTGGCATCGTGACCTGACATACCAACGATGACTGAGGCTTGCCTGGGGCTGGGTCCTAGCGATGCAGAGCACTAAGGCAATTGCGAGAAAAGGAGCGAACCTAACATAGAGCATGGAGATTGAACTTAAAAACTCTGCTCATGAAAGCATTAAGATAAAGGCGCAAGCTCCATAGTTTCTTACATGCCCCCATAGGGCCCATGTCGTCCAAGTGCATGAAAAGGAAAAAGGAAAAGAAACCCTCTCATGGAGGCTGCCGCTCCCGAGGTCTGGGCTCCGACATCGCTGGTGCCTAGTCGTAGTCCTCCTCCGCCTTGACACGATGGCATGGGGGCTGATCAGAGTCGTTGTCGCTCCCACTTCTCCCGGGGGAGGCGCTGTCGCCGTCGCTGCTATCGTCACCGGAGGAGTGGCCGCCGCCGCTGCTGTCTCTCTCCATGCAGCACTCCAAGCGACCGCCGGCCTCCCTGAAGATCTTCATGAAGAGTGTCACAACCCCGTCGAACTTGAAGTGAAGGGTGTGTCCCTCCTTTAGGCCACGAGCGCGGGGAAATGACTTCCACCCTCGCGTCAGGTACATGTAGCTGGATGGAGTGAACTCAGCCGCCACCCAGGAGGACTTGTTGTAGTAGTCGTCTGGCTGCAGCCACATCCCCAGGGGTGCGTCAGCCGCCAGCTCCTCCACGAAGGGGTCCGGGAGCTGGAGCCAGGTGCGAGGCGGGTTGTCCATCCATATGACAAACTCGTGGGCCGAGTCGGCGGAGTGGGTCCATGCTGGGGGCGGCCGGGTGGCTGCACCACTTTTCCCTCCTCGACTGCGGCCACCTCGACCCCCGCGGCCGCACCCACAGGCAGGGTTCTTCCCGCGGCTGCCCGAGCTAGCACAGACTGCCAATAGAGGACGCCCGCATCCCCGGGGAGGCGTCCCGGGCATAGTGGTGGACTTGTGAGGGCGGCCCCGCCCCCTCATCGACTGTGGTGGCTCTGGTCCTCCCTGCACCGCCTTCCCCTTCTTGTTGGTGGAGAACCTTCTCAAGGGCGCCATGGGGATGGAAACAATGAGTAGAAGTGGTGAAGCGCATTTGGAGAAGATGAACTAAGGGGTCCGCTCCCTAGCCTTTATATAGCGGCGACGGGGTCGACCTATGCCCCTTCGCCTTCGTGAAGAAAATGCAAGCTGAGGGAGAGTAATGATGGCCCTGCACAGCATCCGCCAGGCTTTATGTCAGCTTGGGCAGTTGCCGAGTGATACGTCTCCAACGTATCTATAATTTTTGATTGTTCCATGCTATTATATTACTTGTTTTGGATGTTTATGGGCTTTATTTTACACATTATTATCATTTTTGGGACTAACCTACTAACCGGAGGCCCAACCCGTATTGCTGTTTTTTTTGTCTATTTCAGTATTTCGAAGGAAAGGAATATCAAATGGAGTCCAAACAGAATGAAACCTTCGGAAGCGTGATTTTTGGAACGAACGTGATCCAGAGGACTTGGAGTGCAAGTCAAGAAGCAGCCGAGGCGGCCACGAGAGGGTAGGGCGCCCCCCCTATAGGGCGCGCCCCCTGTCTCGTGGGCCCCTCGGGAGGCCACCGACGTACTTCTTCCACCACCGTAACCTTCTGTATCCGCGAGATCCCATCTTGGAGCCATCACCGGTGTTCTGCCGGAGGGGGATTCCACCACGGAGGGCTTCTATATCAACACCATAGCCCTTTCGATGAGTTGTGAGTAGTTTACCACAGACCTTCGGGTCCATAGTTATTAGCTAGTTGGCTTCTTATCTCTTTTTGGATCTCAATACAATGTCCTCCCCCTCTCTTGTGGAGATCTATTTGATGTAATCTCTTTTTGCAGTGTGTTTGTCGAGATTTGATGAATTGTGGGTTTATGATCAAGTTTATCTATGTATAATAATTGAATCTTCTCTGAATTCTTTTATGTATGATTGAGTTATCTTTGCAAGTCTCTTCGAATTATCGGTTTGGTTTGGCATACTAGATTGATCTTTCTTGCCATGGGAGAAGTGCTTAGCTTTGGGTTCAATCTTGCGGTGTTCTTACCCAGTGATAGAAAGGGTTGCAAGAAACGTATTGTATTGTTGCCATCAAGGATAAAAAGATGGGGTTTATATCATATTGCTTGAGTTTATCCCTCTACATCATGTCATCTTGCTTAATGCGTTACTCTGTTCTTATGAACTTAATACTCTAGATGCATGCTGGATAGCGGTCGACGTGTGGAGTAATAGTAGTAGATGCAGGCAGGAGTCGGTCTACTTGTCACAGACGTGATTCCTATATACATGATCATGCCTAGATAGCGTCATAATTATTCACTTTTCTATCAATTGCTCGACAGTAATTTGTTCACCCACCGTAATACTTATGCTCTTGAGAGAAGCCTCTAGTGAAACCTATGCCCCCCGGGTCTATCTCTTATCATATTTGCTACCAATCTACTTTTATTTGCATCTTTATTTTCTGCATCTATATTATAAAATACCAAAAATATATTTATCTTATCATATTATCTCTATCAGATCTCACTTTCGCAAGTGGCCGTGAAGGGATTGACAACCCCTTTATTGCGTTGGTTGCGAGTTATTTGTTTGTTTGTGTAGTTTCGTGGGGCTTGTTGAGGAGCCTCCTACTGGATTGATACCTTGGTTCTCAAAAACTGAGGGAAATACTTACGCTACTATTGTTGCATCACCCTTTCCTCTTCAAGGAAAACCAACGCAAGCTCAAGATGTAGCAAGAAGGATTTCTGGCGCCGTTGGCAGGGAGGTCTTCACTCAAGTCAAGACATACCAAGTACCCATCACAATCTCATCTCCTTCGCATTTACATTATTTGCCATTTGCCTCTCGTTTTCCTCTCCCCCACTTCACCTTTGCCGTTTTATTCGCCCTTCTTCTATTCGTCTTTTCATTTGCTTTGATGTCTTACTTGGCTTGTTTGTTTGTTTGGTTGGAATAGTTGCTTATTTATTGCTAAACAGAGAACCTAAGATCTATGGATCCTCATCCGCTTTCTATTCTTTTTAAGAGATCCAATTATGATGAACCAATTGCTAGCAAGTTTTGTGCACTAGATTATCTTTAGGAAGTTTTGCTTGAAATTCGTGAATCTGAAAATTGTGATGAAGAAATTTATGAAGAGATTCACGATCGATCCTTGAATAAAAAGCATGATTGCAATGATTTTACTATAAATTCTCTTGATGTCGATTGTGCTAATAATATGCAAAACCCTAAGCTTGGGGATGCTAGTTTTGCTATGTCTACTACTTGTTGCAATGATCATGATTGGGGTAATTCTTTTTAGAATCTTGAAAATTTATTTAAGCCCAATAATGAATATGAGATTATTAATAGTGTTTGCAATAATATTGAAAGTGGGTTTGGAAGAGTGTCAACTTTAGATCCCAAATATTTGGAGTATGTTCAATCTTATGAAGTTTTTGATAAAAGTGGGTTTGTTAATCCCACTATTTTGGAAGAGTGCCAACTTTGCATGCATGTAGATCGTGTTGAGAATATGTTATGTGATAGATATTTTGTTGAATTTTCTTATGATCCCACATGTAATTATTATGAGAGAGGAAAATATGGTTGTAGAAATTTTCATGTTACTAAATTACCTCTCTTCATGTTGAGATTGCTATCATCTCTTTGTTCTTCCTTGCATATGCTAGTTTTTGCTTGCCTTAATAATTTGTTTACTTACAATATGCCTATGCATAGGAAGTATGTTAGACTTAGATGTGTTTGTCACATGTTGTATGATGCTCTCTTTATGCTTCAATTCTTGTCTTTCATGTGAGCATCATTGAAATCTCAATGCCTAGCTAAAAAAGGCTTTAAAGAAAAGCGCTTGTTGGGAGATAACCCAATATTTTTCCTTGCTATTATTTAATAAATTTTGTTTCTACTTTCTGTTTAGATGTGTTTTTACCTTTTAATTAGTGTTTGTGCCGAGTAGAACCTATAGGATAACCTATGATATGAGTTGATTTGATTCTGCTGAAAAACAGAAACTTTGCGCTCACAAGAAACATATTCAATAAATCACAGGAACGTGCTTTTGCATTGATTCTTTTTGCTGCTGATCAATAAACAAATTGTTTAGTACGTCCTATTTTGTTAGGATTTTTGAGGTTCCATAAGTTTGCGTTAGTTACAGATTGCTACAGACTGTTCTGTTTTTGACAGATTCTGCCTTTCGTGTGTTGTTTGCTTATTTTGATGCATCTATGGCTTGTATGTAAGGGTACGAACCATAGAGAACTTGGAATACAGTAGGTTCAACACCAAAATAAATAAATAATGAGTTTATTACAGTACCTTATGTGGTGGTTTTCTTTTCTTTCACTAACGGAGCTTATAAGATTTCCTGTTGAGTTTTGTGTTGTGAAGTTTTCATGTTTTGGGTAAAGCTTTTATGGACTATGGAATAAAGATTGGCAAAAGCCTAAGCTTGGGGATGCCCATGGCACCCCAAGATATTCAAGGATGGCCAAAAGCCTAAGCTTGGGGATGCCCCGGGAAGGCATCCCCTCTTCCGTCTTCGTTCATTGGTATGTTTACTTGGAGCTATATTTTTATTCGCCACATGATATGTGTTTTGCTTGGAGCATCGTGTATTATATTAGTATTTGCTTTTTATTTCACCACAATCATCCTTGCTGTAACACACCTTTTGGGAGAAGCCTATTTGCTTAGGATTTGATAGAATACTCTATGCGCTTCACTTATATCTTTTGAGCTTGATAGTTTTTGCTCTACTGCTTCATTTATATCTTTTAGAGCACGGCAGTGGTTTAATTTTGAAGAAATTGCTAGTCTCTCATGCTTCACTTATATTATTTTGAGAGTCTTTTAGAACATCATGGTATTTTCTATGGTTATAATTTGGTCCTAGAATGATGAGCATCCAAGTTGGGTATAATAAAAACTATCATAGGAAGTGAATTGGATGCTATGATCAACTTGATACTTGATAATTGTTTTGAGATAGGGAGGTAGTGATATTAAAGTCATGCTAGTTGGGTGATTATGAATTTAAAGAATGCTTGTGTTGAAGTTAGCAAGTCCCGTAGCATGCACATATGGTTAAAGTTGTGTAACAAATTTGAAGCATGAAGTGTACCTGGCTTGTGCATCCTTATGAGTGGCGGTCGGGGACGAGCGATGGTCTTTTCCTACCAATCTACCCCCTAGGAGCATGCACGTAGTGCTTGGTTTTTGATGACTTCTAAATTTTTGCAATAAGTATATGAGTTCTTTTGACTAATGTTGAGTCCATGGATTATACACACTTTTACCTTTCCATCATTGCTAGCCTCTTCGGTACCGTGCATTGCCCTTTCTCACCTTGAGAGTTGGTGCAAACTTCGCCGGTGCATCCAAACCCCGTGATATGATACACTCTATCACACATAAACCTCCTTATATCTTCCTCAAAACAGCCACCATACCTACCTATTTATGGCATTTCCATAGCCATTCCGAGATATATTGCCATGCAACTTTCCACCGTTCCGTTCATCATCATGACGTACATTACTTTTGTCATATTGCTATTGCATGATCATGTAGTTGACATCGTATTTGTGGAAAAGCCACCATGCATAATTTTTATACATGTCACTCTTGATTCATTGCACCATCTCGGTACACCACCGGAGGCATTCATATAGAGTCATATCTTGTTCTAGTTTCGAGTTGTAATTCATGTGTTGTAATCAATAAAAGTGTGATGATCATCATTATTAGAGCATTGCCCAAAAAAGGCCAAAAAAATAGAAAGGCCAAAGAAAAAAAGAAAAAAAAGAAGAAAAAAAGAAAAAGAAAAAAGGGAAGAAAATAAATAAAGGGGCAATGCTACTATCTCTTTTTCCACACTTGTGCTTCAAAGTAGCACCTTGTTCTTCATGTAGTGAGTCTCATATATTGTGCTTCAAAGTAGCACCTTGTTCTTCATGTAGTGAGTCTCATATATTGTGCTTCAAAGTAGCACCGTGTTTTCATGTAGAAAGCCTCATAGGTTGTCACTTTCATATACTAGTGGGAATTTTTCATTATAGAACTTGGCTTGTATATTCCTACAATGGGCTTCCTGAAATGCCCTAGGTCTTCATGAGCAAGCAAGTTGGATGCACACCCACTAGTTTTCTTTTGTTGAGCTTTCATTCATTTATAGCTCTAGTGCATCCGTTGCATGGCAATCCCTACTCCTCATGTTGACATCAATTGATGGGCATTCCCATAGCCCGTTGATTATCCTCGTCAATGTGAGACTTTCTCCTTTTTAGTCTTCTCCACACAATCCCCAATCATTATTCTATTCCACCCATAGTGCTATATCCATGGCTCACGCTCATGTATTGCGTGAAGGTTGAAAAAGTTTGAGATTATTTAAGTACGAAACAATTGCTTGGCTTGTCATCGGGGGTATAGAAGTTGGGAACATCTTTGTGTGACAAAAATGAAGCATAGCCTAACTATATGATTTTGTAGGGATGAACTTTCTTTAGCCATGTTATTTTGAGAAGACATGATTGCTTTTATTAGTATGCTTGAAGTATTGCTATTTCTTTTGTCAATATGAACTTTTATTTTGAATCACTTGGATCTGAACATTCATGCCACAATAAAGAGAAATTACATTGAGAAATTACGCTAGGTAGCATTCCACATCAAAAATTCTGTTTTTATCATTTACCTACTTGAGGACGAGCAGGAATTAAGCTTGGGGATGCTTGATACGTCTCCAACGTATCTATAATTTTTGATTGTTCCATGCTATTATATTACCTGTTTTGGATGTTTATGGGCTTTATTTTACACATTATTATCATTTTTGGGACTAACCTACTAACCGGAGGCCCATCCCATATTGCTGTTTTTTGTCTATTTCAGTATTTCGAAGGAAAGGAATAACAAACGGAGTCCAGAGGGAATGAAACCTTCGGAAGCATGATTTTTGGAACGAACGTAATCTAGAGGACTTGGAGTGCAAGTCAAGAAGAAGCCGAGGCGACCACGAGAGGGTAGGGCGCCCCCCTATAGGGCGCGCCCCCCGTCTCATGGGCCCCTTGGGCGGCCACCGACGTACTTCTTCCTCCTATATAAGCCTACATACCCGAAAACATCCGGGGAGCAACCAAAACACAATTTCCACCACCGTAACCTTCTGTATCCGCGAGATCCCATCTTGGAGCCGTCGTTGGCGTTCTGCCGGAGGGGGATTCCACCATGGAGGGCTTCTACATCAACACCATAGACCTTCCGATGAGTTTTGAGTAGTTTACCATAGACCTTCGGGTCCAGTTATTATCTAGTTGTCTTCTTCTCTCTTTTTGGATCTCAATACAATGTTCCCCCCCTCTCTTGTGGAGATCTATTCGATGTAATCTGTTTTTGCGTTGTGTTTGTCGAGATCCGATGAATTGTGGGTTTATGATCATGTTTATCTATGGATAATAATTGAATCTTCTCTGAATTCTTTTATGTATGATTGAGTTATCTTTGCAAGTTTCTTCGAATTATCGGTTTGGTTTGGCCTACTAGATTGATCTTTCTTGCTGCTTAGCTTTGGGTTCAATCTTGCGATGTTCTTACCCAGTGACAGAAAGGGTTGCAAGACACGTATTGTATTGTTGCCATCGAGGATAAAAAGATGGGGTTTATATCATATTGCTTGACTTTATCCCTCTACATCATGTCATCTTGCTTAATGCGTTACTCTGTTCTTATGAACTTAATACTCCAGATGCATGTTGGATAGTGGTCGATGTGTGGAGTAATAGTAGTAGATGTAGGCAGGAGTTGGTCTAGTTGTCACGGGCATGATGCCTATATACATGATCATGCCTAGTAATGCAATAATTATCCGCTTTTCTATCAATTGCTCGACAGTAATTTGTTCACCCACCGTAATACTTATGCTCTTGAGAGAAGCCTCTAGTGAAACCTATGCCCCCCGGGTCTATCTCTTATCATATTTGCTTCCAATCTACTTTTATTTGCATCTTTATTTTCTGCATCTATATTATAAAATACCAAAAATATATTTATCTTATCATATTATCTCTATCAGATCTCACTTTCGCAAGTGGCCGTGAAGGGATTGACAACCCCTTTATTGCGTTAGTTGCGAGTTCTTTGTTTGTTTGTGTAGGTTCATGGGACTTGTTGAGGAGCCTCCTACTGGATTGATACCTTGGTTCTCAAAAACTGAGGGAAATACTTACGCTACTATTGCTGCATCACCCTTTCCTCTTCAAGGAAAACCAACGCAAGCTCAAGATGTACACCGAGGCATCATGGGGAAGTGGGGGTGTCCCTCACCCCATCATGCGCCATGCGTCGCGCCTGACCCACAGGCTTTTGCCCCTCCAACTGGTGAACTGCGCATGCCACGGGCCTGGGGGCTAATGTTGGGACCCTGGGATCGGGGGTACCCAGGCCCGTCTGCTTGCGGCCCAAGGCGCGGTTGTGGTGTAGGCCCAGCACGGCCCATCTCCAAGGTTGCATGAGCAAGACCCTCGCGAGGTCTCCCGCCTCGTGAGGCACACCCCTCCAAGGATCTCTCGAGGCCCTCTCGTGGAGCGGCCTCCCCAAGCTGCCTCCCGAGGCCGTCTCACGGCCGGATACACTGAGTTCACCAAGCCATGCCTTGCGTCACACGTGGATGACCTGAGCCACGGCGAGCGTTGCCAGGACTGGTGCCAGCGGGCATGGATGGTGAAGCTTTCCTCTTTGGTGCTAAGGGAACAAGGCTCGCGCACGGGTTCCCAAGGCAGCCCCAAAGGCTAACTCTTCGGTGCAAGAAGACAAGGACGGCGGGCTCGTCAAGACGGAGGTCATCACCGAGCCCACATGCGCATCATGGCTAGAAGCTTTAGTAGGTAGAGACCACTTTCGTTGGGATAATATGTACTTCCTATTCCCCTTCAAAATTGGCCATTGTGGCAGCCCTTCCCGCCGATAGTTTTGGGGGAAGAGGACTGGGCTAGTATAGACCACCACCTTAGAGAGGGGTCGAGTTCATTCACCCCTCAAGCCTAGAGACGCTCCAGAGGCCTCCCGAGGCAACCTATACACACTCATTCATCCTCCCTCATGAGGCAATCCAACCACAAAGCAGGATAGGGTTTTACACTGCAAGGTGGCCCGAACCTGGGTAAATCATCATGTTCTTCGTTCTCTTTCACTGGTGCTAAGAATTCGTGTGATCTTGGCCACGGGGTTGGGTGTAGCTGATAGGGTGAGGTGGGGAGAAGTGAGCACGACCCTGAGTTTGAACCTTCCTTGGGTCCGCGGAGCCTGATTCCGATAGTTATGAGGTTTACAAGCTTAATAGGATTTTTCTAACTCTATAGGCTTGCATGGTTGAAGTCATGAACCATGGAGGGGCAATGGGTATAAAACTCCTCGTGTGAACAAAGCAAGGCTTGAGAGTCTTGGGCTGCTACCTCCAAGAATTTCATGCCCTCAAGAAGTTTATGCTAATGCTCTACACAATCTAGGGCTAATGGAAGAAGTTCATTGATCTTGTTTGTATTTATGTGTTACTACTACTGAAAAAGGTCTTGTCTGTATTTTCATGTGTTTGGGACTTGTCTTGTCTTCGAAAAAGTACCCCAAGAAAAGAACGTGTGTGTATTTTATAACTAGATGATACCCCACGCATTGCTATGGAAATATATGGTAATAGATTATCTAGAATAAAATTAGAATATGCGGGAATAGTGCTCCCTTGACACACAAACACATTGTAGTTCCTATGAACAGTAGCAAACCTAGCAACAAATGAGGGTGGCTACACATTATAGTGAGGAAGAATGTAAATGAGTGCTGCATTTAAACACACATGACAACAAATTAGAACTAATTAAAATGTAGGGTTATTCGGGAGAAATGTGGGTTAACAAACTCTCATTGTCATTTTTGTGTGTGTCTTGATGCAATAAATTGAAGATCCAAATAGCTTTGACGAATATCAAATAGTAAATAATTATAAATAGCACAAGACTCTAGACAAGGGGAGAGTCAACATGAAATAGAAACGTGGAATAATAATATTACAAAGTTCCAAACCCTGGATAACATCAGCAAACCATGTTCTTGAAATGTAACTTTATAACGTCATCTTTTAGTGTGTTGGGTGTTCTTGATTTATATTATCAAAGTGTTTAATAGTCATTTATAATAAGCTTGTCTTGATTTATGGATCTTCAACACTTATATCGATTAATATAAACGTGTCCCCGTTGTCTAGATTGTGCTATATTAGATCCAAATGTGCTCCCACTCAAATCAATATCTCTCATAATTGATAGTGAGTGATTCAAGATCCAAGCCTAGTTCTCAGCCATTGATGTGTGCATCACTGATGACGAGAATTTTGACCGGTGGGCAATCTTTTGTCAATCATATCTCCATATGACTCTTGTTCATGTTTCTATGCTTTGTGCTCCGAGCTCAGAACTATTCTGTCAAAACTTCCAGACAACTGAGTGTTGTCTGCATGCATGGTATGACCATCCCTATCTTACACCTCATGATCCGTTTGTGCTCATGTGTACATGTTGCACTCCAGAATGCTACATGTTATAGACAGTTGCAACACTAGGAAGAGCACCTTTTAGCTTGATATTTACTATGTGAGATCACCCTAATAATTGACTATTGCACAATCAAAGGGTGCAAACAACAAAGGGATAAACATCTCAGGCAATTCATAAGATCATGATATGGTATAGCCCTGGGTGCTAGGAGTCATCCATGATCGTCTTCAATCTCTAGTTGAAGCGACGTGACAACCAATATTTCTTACCGAGGCAACTGTTTCAAAAACATTGCCATGGCGGCAATCTTAGAAAATGTTACCATGGCGACAGTTTCAGAATACGTTGTTGTGACACCAAAATCTGAAATTTCTATTGTGACACGGAGTTATAGCTCCTCGTCCCACGCCTGGTACACTTTCTCCTCATCGGGGTCCTCCGTCTATGTTTTGCCACCATCACATGTAACCTATCTCTACGGTATTTACATTAAGGTGGAAATCCCATGGCTCCAGCCATCATGCCGTGACGCACAAGCCACTTCACATTACAACATACAACCATCCCATACATAAACTCATTATCATGACAAAGCCTATACCACATCATATGCAAACCCTCCAAAACCAAGTTAGACGTCCTCTAATCGGTTTTAACAAAAAATTAGTTACGTGGTTAACCAGTTTTAGCAATTAAGCCTAGCTACCTATGCAAGTACAACAAGGCAATGTTCTTGATGCTAGATTAAGTTTCAGGGTGTGTGAAAGAGAGACTTAACTAAAAGTCTCGCCCCCACACTAAACTTCGTCAATACGCGTGACCCCCTAGAAGATCATCCATCTTCGGCACCCTCTTGCGTATGCGGCGGTTCACTATTCTCGACTATGATGTAGCCCAAGGAACTGTCAACATATCGTCGACAGCCAGAGTTGAACAATTGTCAGAACCTTGTAGAAAAACTACATCATTCCACCGTTGAACTAAACTGAAACAACACTCATGGGAAGCATAGTAAGAACATCAACCCTCACATATCAGATGTGATCTAGATCACAACCTGCATCTACTCATAAACTAGCTCATGATGCCACTATTGGGAAACATAGTAGAAAACAAAAAAAATCGCACCTACGATCACCCAAGAACGATATGAAGATGTATAACGGGTTGTGATCAATGATCGTTACCGATTCCGGAGTGCAGCGGAAGTAGATGAGTCAGTGTAGATCGTACTTGAAGTCCCTCGAACGTTGATGACGATCACGCAAACCGCCCTCGAACAATCCCTCGAACTGAAGACCGAAAGCATGACCTCTCTACTTGGTTTCAAGCGTACGCTCTTCATGATCCGGTAGTGCTTCGCCGTCCAGAGCTAATCGTCGCAGGAGAATTAGAGGGAGGAGATTAGAACCACACAAGGCTTCTAATTATGAGGATTATAGGTGGCTACACTACAGGAATCAGCTACTTTGTCATCTGCCATGGTAGACGGCAAAGAACCGAAAAGCTGACGACAAACCTCTTTGCCGTCAGCCGCAGATGGCAAAGCTGTCCGGCACAATAAGCTACAGTAATCAACTTCTTTGTCATCTGCTTTCTCACAACAGACGACAAAGATGCTTTGTCATCGGTGGCAGATGGCAACAAATGTGGACGGCAAAGAACAGAAGTTAGCCACGTTAGGTGGCTCACAAGAGGCTTTATCGTCTGCCAGCTGACGGCAAACATGCCTTCCCCTTTGTCGTCTGCCTTGTGACATCAGCAGACGCATCACTCCACCCAGTTCTTTGCCGTCTGCCACGGACGGCAAATCACCCCAGCCTTTGCGTCAGCCACTAACGACAAAGTGACCAAATGGGCCAGCTCCCAGGTTGCATAGGTTGCTGCCACGTGGCCTCTTTGCCGTCTATGGCAGGCGGCAAAGACCGCTTTGCCATTAGTGGAAGACGGCAAAGTGCCTGTATTGTTACTATTTTTCTGTTTTCTATTATATCCCTATATTTTCAAAAGATATATATGATATATATAGTTTCAACCTCAAACATAGCCCATGTATCCAACATCTAGCAGTCCATCGATGCAACAGAACACATAGGGTATTAAAAGGTCCAATACATACATAGTTTCACGGAGTTCAACAACATACATTGTTCATCAACACATAATCAAAACAGAAACTAAAACTAGTAGTCCATCAATGCCAGCTTCCATGAAGTGAATCAAATCCGCAAAAATGGGAGTAAGCAAGTTAGAAGAAGAAGAAGACGACTAGAAGAAGAAGGTTTTTACCATTTTCCTTCTCATTCTTCTTCTTTTATTCTTTCCTTTTCTTCTCTTTCTTCTTCTATTCTTTCTTTTTCTTCTTCTTATTCCTTATTTGTGACATTTTAGAGCCAACATAGGTAGTTATGCCATTTTTGAGCTAACTAAGCTTGTTATGTCAATTTGGAGGAAAATAAGGAAAGTATAGGTCATTTTTGTGCTAATCTAAGTAATTATGCCATTTTTGAGCTAACTTAGGTAAGTATAGGTCATTTTAGAGCTAACTTAGGTAACTATGCCATTTTGGAGGAAAATAAGCTAAGTATATGACATTTATGAGCTAACCAAGGTTATTATGCCATTTTTGAAATGAATAAGCTAATTATGTCATAAATGATGAAGAAG
>NC_057807.1:382455134-382464249 GCF_018294505.1 Triticum aestivum
CTAACTCAGGTCCTGGAACAGGAGGGGAACATCCTGTGCTGGGGGGGGGGAGTTATGGAAAAGAGGGGTGAATCTGGATTTGGACAGGAGGGAAACAAAACTGGCCCCGTTGGAAGTAATAGAGTGGTTTTTAACAAGTGCAAGGACATTATGCATGCTACAAAAGACTACAGGTTGGGGCATTCCATGATATGTGGAAAAAACAATCACATTACTAATGATTGTACTTGGTTGAAGCAGATGAAGCCTGTATCAAAGTTTGTAGGATATGCTGCTAGGGGATTGGGGGTTTTATTGGTGCAAAATTCTAAAGATACCTTAGATGTTGAGAATCCCAATCCTATGGCTTTGGTGTCCGTCACTTCTGGAGAGATCAATGAGACAAAGCTGCTGGAAGGGTTTAACTATTTGTTTAATTGGAATTGGCAATGGAGATGTAAAAAACAAGGGAGTCATACTTTTCTTGTTAGGTTTCCAAACAAAGGAAGACTTATATAATTGAACAAATGTAATGATTTCACTCTGTTGGGCATAGGAGTTGTCATAAATGTGAACAAATGGGGTTTTGGCTCTCAAGCTATTGGAAAATTGCATACAGTCTGGGTGAAGTTTGAATGGTGCCAGAATGTTTCAGGCACTTCTTTGGAATGTGTGAGGTCGCTGCAAGCTTAGGCCTAGTGCTAGAAATAGATATGAACACTATCACATAGGAAGAAAATCAGAGCAGAGGTTGGGGTCAGAGATTTCGAAAAGATTCCAACTCACATAGAAATCACTGATAAAGATTAACATATACAGGGTAATGCCTGAGCTTCAGAAGGTGGTGTAAATGGGATGGTATGGTGATCATAAGAGACAACATTTAGAGGAGGCTGGAATGGATTGCATAGGAGATGAAGTGAGAAAAAGACAGAAAAGTAATGCTACACCAAATGAGTCTGGTAAAGAAGCAATTTCCTTAGGTAGCTTAAGTCTGGTGCATTATGAAGATTTTAGAAGAAAAGTGAAGCTATCATTACAGCTCAGCGGGAACAACTAAAAGAGATTGGGGCCAGAACCAAGATGGAAGCAGATTTAGGAAGTTTTAAAGTCAGAATCTGGGAGATGAAGGAAGAGAGAGCTAGAAAGTCTGCCTTAAGAACTCAGGAAGAAAAAAGATTATTATCATGGAAAAAGAAAGACTTAATTTTCTATAACTGGTTAACAAGCAACAGATCACGATCACCAGATGCATGGATAAAATTGAAATCTAGGAAGCTAGAGACAGAGAGTTAGAAGAGTATAATGTTAGTGATGTAAAGGACATAGAGAAAGAAAGTAAGGAAGAAGACACTAGTAAATACAATGAGCCAGTGGACTATGGTGCCAGTCAAGAATCAGGTGATTCTCTTGCGACTAGATTGGGAGTGAAAATAGGAGAAAGTCAAGAAGAGGTGGATATGGAGGGGAATGCAGAAGATAATGTTAGAAGATGTGGTAGATTAATTGATAAAAAGAAGACACCAAAATTGAAGAATTAGCCAAAAAGAGAGCTCAAGACAAGGACAATTATGGTAAGAATCCTAATATTGATAAACACAATGCTTCTTTATTAGCAGACAAAATTGGTATTGATTTGGGATGCTCCATAGATATGGTTAGTCAGAATCTGGATATCATTTCCAAAATGGAGCAGTGTAGGAAAGATTTCTTTTATGCTAACTTGATTCAAAAAGATGGTTATGTTCCCATTGAGAACAATCTCATTGACACTGGTGAAGTGGATCTTGGGGAATTATGTTCTGAAGATTATCATTCTGATGTTGAATTGGAAAAAGATCACTTCTCTCATTTGAAAAACCTCTTTACTAGTGGGAAAAAATCCAGCTTAGGCTCTCCAGGTATTACCTGTGGGTGTTAATATTGGTGGGAGAAAAAGTAGGGATAAAAAGAACAAGAAATGATAGGAATGATATGGAATGTCAAAGGTTTGGGTCCTGACTGCAAGAGAAATTTTATTAGATATACCATTTATAATAAACATCTTGACTTTGTAGGCCTTCAAGAAACTATCAAATCTGACTTCACTAGAAATGAACTGTCCAAATTTTGTGGGGGAAGAATTTTAGCTGGCACTGGTCGGCATTCTGGTGGGAATTAACAAAGATAGTTTTGATATCATCTACTACCACTATAAAAGGACGAGAGGACGGAGAACCAAATCATCCTATCCATCGAAACCTGCAATCTGATGGTCTACATCCCTCTAGCGTACTAAACAGTTTTATACTTTAATTACCCACCATGCCATTATGTTAATTAATTACCAACCCTGCCATTGGGTTAACCTCCTCACGAACACGTCGCTACCCTCTGCCCTCTCGTCACCACATTGTCGGGGCAGTTTTGGCCACTGCCCCACCTCCAGGCGTCTGGGGCGCCCCGTCCACACGCCGCCCGGACTGTCGCCGCTCGCGCCCACGCTCCAGGCGCCCGGGGCGCCCCGTCCACACGCCGCCCGGATCGCCGCCACCGCGGCCACGCTCCAGCTGCCCACATGGGCACGAGCGCGGGTCGGCTCCTGCGGTGCTGCCCCACGGATGCAATACCAGGCCGCCACCACCGCCACATGGGGCCCTCGCCACCAAGCCGGCCCTCCTCCGCACGGGTCGCCGGCTGCCGCATTTCATCCCTGCAGCCACCGCTCGCTCTTGCGTTCCTGCCGGATGCTTGACGTCACTGCCACACGAAGCAGTGAGGGTGTCCCTACAGCCGTCGTTCGGTCTTGCGCTCTTGCCTGACGCTTGACGTCGCAGCCACACGAAGCAGCAAGGGTTCAGCGGCGGGGAAGTTGAAGAAGGATGACAGAGTGGGGCGATTGCCCAATACGACCGCTGCTCCAAGCAGTCTCCTTCCTCCGCCGGTATCACTCCTTTGTCTCTGAACCTTCTTCTCTCTCTACTCTCCCGTCTCTCTCAATTTGCAGCAAGGGCATGTGGTGGTGCGGGGGTAAGGGCATGTGGCGGCGGCATTACCCATCGCCCTCTGCACCCAATCATTGTATCTAATCTCCATGTGCATCAGCAGGGTTGAGCCGGTGATGTAGATCGAGCAGGTTGCAGGAGCTTGCTGCATCTGATCTTTCATCTAGTTTTTCATTCATCTCAGGTGCTTTCTTCTCTAAAAATTAATTTGGAACATCAAAAACTGCTTTTAAAATGGTTCATGCAAACTGAATTTGATCGATCCTGCATTCATGAAAATCTATGAATAGGGAAATTGCTCGTGTTTGCTTCCACGCGTCTGGGTATATAAAATCTCCATCCATACACTGAGATTGAAGCGAGGCCATGATAATTGGCGTTGAAGCTTTAGGTATAAACTCAACTCAATCATCTCCAATAGTCCAATTAGTCTTCTTTCTTGCTATCGAGGTCTTAAAAGAGTGCACAGAATGAAACAGTTTTTCTGATACATAGTTCACAATTTTCAGAACTCAAACACATGTGGCTTCCAGTTGCGATTCCAATTAGTATTTTCTCATATTGCTTCATCATCCCCTTTTGTTTGTGGGTCTCCTTATCCATACAGAGTTGTTACTATTAGAAAGTACAAGGATCAGTTTTTGTTCCCTTCTGGCGAACAGAAAGAGAGAGATATGAAGGAGTAATAACGAAAGGTTGATTGTTCGTATATATGTTCAGTGATGGCGAGCCTAACCAATAAAAATTACCTTAGACTTGGAACATTTATTCCCACCGGCTGTATATACTGCTATACTGAACATACCTATTTTGTAAAATTTTAATCAAATTTGTAATGCATGGCCTATCATCTTATATTGTCTATCTTGTTCATTTGTTATCCCAGTTAAACTAATACTACCAGTTGTATTTGACTGAAAATAGCATGAACTTACAATTTTGCATATTTATTTGACAATTGGTTATATTAGGTAACCCATATTTCAATTTTCAATTTCTTTTTGGGAGCGGCCTATTGTTTAGTATGTCTTATATCCTAGGCAATTTGTACTAGGAACAAAGGATTATCCAAGATCCCTGTAAAGAGAAGATAGCATAGAGAGGAAGAGCTGCACATAGATAGATCAGCTGATGTGATAACAACATATTCGAATTTTCAATTTCAGAATAATCTCGATGCAGTACGCGTCAGAAGTTTAATTTGAAGAAATATTGAGCCCAAAGAAATTTTTGGCGCAGTGGTAAAGCTGCTGCCTTGTGACCATGAGGTCATGGGTCCAAGTCCTGGAAAGAGCCTCTTACAGAAATGTAGGGAAAGGCTGCGTACTATAGACCCAAAGTGGTCGGACCCTTCCCTGGACCCTGCGCAAGCGGGAGCTACATGCACCAGGTTGCCCTTTTTTAGCTTTGGAGTTTATGGTGTGAAGCAACAACTTCATATAAAATATTCTTGAAGTTGGTTTTTTTACTTTGAAGTTATTAGATAACACACTTAATGTTGTATGAGGTCCTGGATTAGGACTATCGGAACTTCTCGAACACTTGCACAACATCTGATGTTGTTGGCACATGTTGACTGCACTGATCCGAGGCAAGGTGCAAGATGTTCGCTCTATAGGAATTGTTCCCAGAGTTTGATATATCCCTATCACAGGACATTACTAAACGCTCCACTTTGATATATCCATATCATTGTTGTGTATAACGTTTGTTAATGCGTATTGTATGTGGAATTAAAATGTCTTTGTGGTGATGTGAATCAGGCTGTCACAGCTAAATCTCCTTCCAGTAGTGATTTGCGGTCAATAACGACGCGTGCCATACATCAAAGGATGTGAGATTGGAAGATGTTGTCAAAGAGTATGCCCAACAGCCATGGGTTTGCATTTGTTCAAAGGATGTGAGATTGGAAGATGTTGTCAAAGAGTATGCCCAACAGCCATGGGTTTGTATTTGTTCAAAGGATGTGAGATTGGAAGATGTTGTCAAAGAGTATGCCCAACAGCCATGGGTTTGCATTTGTTACTAGAGCCATGGATGACCCTGGAGCTTTTGATTTGAAACAACAGTTGCCATGTGATGATCAGTTACTGAACACAATGCAAAGTTTCATTACTATATTTGTATGTGAGCTCTGAGATAGATGGATGCACTGTTGTCAATAAATGCGAGGTAAGATTTGTGATTCAAGATTCAGAGGAGTTCTGTCAAATGCCACAACATGCTTATCATCTCATAGGTTGGTTCCTTCCCACCATTGCGTTTGTCCTGGTTTCTTATATAGAAGATGATATGGAAGCTCGACATAGAAAATTAATTACTGTAATGCAGATTACATATTAAGCAACTTCTGATGCATATTACATATTAAGCAACTTCTGAAAGTAAGGACCAAGAGAAATGTGGTGAGCTCTGTACGAGTAAAGTAATGTAAGAGTCTCTTTGATTCAAAGGAATTTTCTTACAATTTTCCTTCTTCATTAAGTTTGAGAGCATCAGCTTGGAAAAAAATGTTGCTCTTTGACGTCTATCTTAAACACGCCTTTTGTAAGTCAATACACCATTCGATGCATTTCGCTTGTTGTACTTCAAATTTTGTTAATTTATTATCTACTGTATTCATGAATTATCTTGTAAATTTTACAAGAAGAGGTGATTGCACAATCATCGATGATCAGTGCATCTCATATTGTAATTGACCTTGATCATGTAGTGACTTAATTTCTCGGCCTCTTAGAGTAAGACTTATATTTTTTGCGTGACAGGAATCATGAAAATATGGTAGCCACGTCCTCGATTAATGGATATAATTATCGATAGATAGATTCTTAGTTCTTACCTAAACTAGCTTGGAAAATAAATTTGCAACAGGTGAAGTAATCCCATACATAATCTAGCTTGCACTTAGTATTATACTATTATGAAGAGGGCTCGCATATATGTCCTGCCTTTAACAAGAGCTGAATTGGAATAAGAAATACTAGGTACATAATATCTATATTCTTAATTTTATTTAATACGTGCATTGCACGTACATGATTACTAGTTAATGTTGAGATTGGCATTTATTTTGTTAGAATTATGTTATTTGATAAAATGGGTAAATTTGAGTGGAATCTTATAATTGTGTATGGAGATCCACAAAATGTTGGCAAAGCTGCATACTTGGCAGAATTGTCCAGGGCATATCAACATAATGCTGCTTTACCCTGTGTAATGGGTGGGGACTTTAATGTCATTAGAAGAAGCTCTGACAAAAACAAACCCATTGGATATGACCATTGGAGCTTTTTTTAATGCAATTATAGAACTGGCGGGCTTGAGAGAATTACCTTTAAATGGGAGAATATTTACGTGGGGTAATAACCTGAATGACCCCACTTATGAAAAATTAGACACGGTTTTGATTTGCCCAGGCTGGGAAGAACATTATCCTCTCACTGAGGTATATGCGCTAGAGAGAGAACTTTCTGACCACACTCCTCTTATATTAGACACTAGTGCTAAAAACAATTACACTCCAATATTCAGATTTGAAAATTCTTGGATGTTGAAAGATGGTTTTGGAGAATTTGTTCATAAAATTTGGACTGCCCACTATCCTGGACATACCATGAAACAATGGCAGAAGAGAATGAGATTTTTTAGAGAAAAAACTAGAGGATGGATCTTAAATGCAGATGCTTGGTATAGAAAAATTAAAAAAAAATCCTAATGAAACTAGATGCTATTGATAAGAATGCAGAAAACTTTGGGCTCTGAGCCTCTGATAGAGAGGAACAAAAAGGACCAAGAGCCCAACTTCAGAGACTTACTAAAACATGAAGAATTAAAATGGCTTGAGAGGTATAAAGACAAACAAATTAAAGATGGTGAGTGTAATACCAAATATTACCATGCAAAGGTGAACGGGAGAAGGAGGAAAAATAGAATCTTATCTTTACATCAGGAAGAGGGTATTGTGGAAGGAGATGAAAATTTAATTCAGTATATTACAAACTTTTACAAAGATCTGTTTGGACAAGCTGATGCTTCTACTGTTGGCTTTAATACCCAGGATGCCCCTAGAATTTCCAGGGTGCAGGCCTCCCAGCTAGTTGAACCCTTTTCAATGGAAGAATTACATAGTGTGGTGTTTGGTATGGAGAAAAACAAAAGTCCATGACCTAATGGACTTCCTGCAAACTTTTACCAACATTTTTGGGATCTTGTAAAGGGAGATTCGATGAAATTGCTTAATGATTTTCATAAAGGGAAACTAGATATATCTAGGTTCAATTATGAGATTATTACTTTAATCCCAAAAATAGATGATGCTAAACAAATTCAAAAATTCAGGCCAATTTGTATATTAAATGTGAGCTTCAAAATCATAACAAAGGTATTGATGAATAGATTGAGTAAAGTTATCATCCCATCATCTCCCCTACACAAAATGCCTTTATTAAAGGTAAATATATTATGGAAGGGGTGGTGGTGTTACATGAGGCCCTTAACACCATACACCAAGAAAAACAAAGTGCCATTCTATTCAAAGTTGACTTTGAAAAAGCCTATGATAAAATAAAATGGCCTTTTGTTTATATGATGCTACAATTGAAAAAATTCCCTGACAAGTGGTGTGACATGGTTATGCATACCATGATTGGGGGGAAAGTGAGGATTAATGTAAATGATGCAATTGGGCCTTACTTCAAAACTCACAAAGGGCTGAGGTAGGGGGATGCTGTGTCTCCTCTACTGTCTGATCTGGCTGCTGATGCTTTAGCCATAATCTTGGACAAAGCTAAACAACATGAATTTGTGAAGGGGGTGGTTCCTGAATTTGGAAATAATGGGATTAACATGCTACAATACTCTGATGACACCATGTTTCTAATTAAGGATGAGGAAGATAGTGTTAGAAACCTCAAATTCATTTTTTGTGCTTTTGAACAAATGTCATGTCTAACTATTAGTTTCCACAACAGTGAATTATTCCTGTTTGGCAATGCCAAAGATAAAGTTGATATATACCAGGGAATCCTCACTTGAAAAAAAGGGCAGGTGCCTTTTAAATACCTAGGATTATCAGTTTCTGATGTGAGACTAGGAAACAAATTTTGGAAAGGGGTTACTGAAAAAGTCGAGAAAAGGTGTTCTTGTTGGCAAGGACGCCTCTTGAATATGGCAGAGAAAGTTACTTTAGTACAATCCAGTTTGTCAAATGTTTCTATGTTTATGATGTCCTTTTATCCACTCCCTGTAGGGGTGAGGAAAAAAGCTGACTTTTATAGAGCTAGATTAGTTTGGCAGGAAAATGAAGACAAAAAGAAATACCATCTCATCAACTGGAAGACCTGTTGTCTACCAAACAGCTCGGGAGGCTAGGGATATTAAATCTAGACCTTATGAACAAAGCGCTACTAGCTAAATGGTTCTGGAAGTTAGAAACCTAAGAAGGAATTTGGACTGAGCTGTTATTAAATAAATATGTCAAAGGAAAAGGTATCTCTGGGGTCAAGAAAAAAACTGGGGATTCTTAATTCAGGGGGAGTCTTTTATAGATCAAAGATTTATACTTCCAACATGTTAAAAAACGATTGGGGGATGGAAAGAACACCAGGTTTGGGAGAACCGGTGGGTTGGTTCCAAACCTTTAAAAGATGCCTACCCAAGTATATGTAATATTAGCTTTGACCACGATATCTCAGTTACTGAGGGGATTGAGAGGGGGTGGAATAATTTTACTTTTAGAAGATCCTTAACTAGAGATAAAAAAGATCTGTGGACTAGTCTTAAGGATAGGTGTGAAGAGGTCAGGATGTATGGAGAGAAAGACAAACCACAATGGATGCTTACTTTTGACAGGAAATTTTCTATCAAATCTCTATATATTTTCCTTGTCAAAGATGAAATAGGCTTGCCCCATAAATTCCTGTGGAAGATTAATGTGCCAGCTAAGATCAGAAAAAAAATTGGCTAATGGTGAGAAAAGCATATTAACTAAAGATAATCTTCTCAAGAGGGGATGGAAAGGGAAACAAGGTTGTGCTCTGCATGGATAGGATGAAACTATAAATCATTTGTTTTTTAGTTGCTCGGCAGCCAGGCTTTTATGGAGTCTGGTGAAATGCTCCTTTAATTTAAGATCAATACCTGGTGACTCAGAT